>NW_027069711.1:475748-521811 GCF_002906115.3 Quercus suber
ACCTTTTCTCCCCCCCCCCCCCCCCAAATTTAATCATATATCTCAATTGCCGCTGGAATTTAGTGATTACATTAATCTTTATTGCATGGACATTGTTTGTATCTGTTGCTTCTGTTTCATGAATTAGTAATGTGATTTTATTCTCTTCAAATGAACTTATCTTTGAAAAATTGGGAGCCCCTGAAGTTTATGCCTAATTCATTCTGAGTTTCAGTAGGTTTAACCAGTTCTCCTCTGGCTTTGATATTCCTTGTTGCCATGAGCTGGCCTTGTTTACTTCTCTTATCTTTGTGTGATATTTATATTGCTTGTATAGCAATAATTTGTCTTACATATGATAAGCTTATATTTCTAGTGAAAAAAAATCTTAAATCAACCCCAACATTCTAACTGAATAATTGTTTCTTATGCCAGAGTTAACAATTTAACAGATAGCACAACCATAGTAATGATCACCACAATCCAAAATAATAAAAATCACTCATGAATTTTGGTGATGAAGTGAAAAACTTTTGAATAACTCTTCAAAAAAAAAAACCACTCCGAGAGTAACCAACCCCTTAGGAAATTTCACTATAGAAGAAATAGTTAGATCAGTCTATACTCACAAAACCATTGGGGGGGGTGTCGGGGGCGTGGTGGGAGGGTGCTAGGTAAATTTTTTGAAGGGATCCGACCCCAGATTTACTCCAAAAGGGGTAGATCTGCCAATTAGCCCAAAGGACATTGGCAATAATTTCTATCTTTAAAATTGCTGAATAATGGTTAAGTGATTCAATTCACAATTTCCTATCAACTTAAAGTTTTAGGAAAATTCGTAGTTTATCATAATATATAAGCAAGTGGTCTTGAATTTGAAACCTATCTCCACTTTAACCATTTCAAATTAAAAATTCCAAGTGTTGGGCTACACTAATTGAATCTTGGTCTGCACATATGGGGGAGTGTCAAAATAATGGTTGAGTGATTGATTAAATTCATTGTTTCCTATCAGCTAAAGCTTTTGAGACAATTGGTAGTTTATCAAAAATCACTTTTACAAATAAGATTTCTCGAGCTTACTGTATCATCCCCACTTGCGGCACCTGGATTCCCTTCAACCAGATCCCCTGACCTACATGAATGTTACAAACGCATATATTACAGTTTACAAAGAGGCTGAAACACTCATCTATTACATATTCCTATCACTTCACATAATCCATCTAGGAAAAAAAATGGCAAAAGCTGTTTCAATACTATATATACAGTGTGTTTTATTACTTATATGTAGTGTGCTTTATTGAAGGTGCTAAAAAGGGGAAATAATGAGCATAAGGCTAGCGAAAATGAAGCCAATGGGTAAAATTGATAGTTTAGTCAGCAACATAGCAAGCACAGAGATGAAGCAGGGAAAAGTTAATATAAATTAATGCATGAGTTAAACACCACAAGGGACAACAAGTGGTCCACAAGAGCTCTGCATAAAAAATGGAGCAACGAACAATAAAGGACCCAAAAAAGATCATGTGAACACAAGATAAGGTCTGACAAAGTCATATTTATAACACAATAAACAACCTACCAGCAGAGTATAACATGAGAATATTGATCTACAACATCTGGACAAAGACCTATAAATTATCTATAAGGATATGAACTTATACAGGTTGCTAACAAATGAACCAGAAGGATCACTTTGGTTATATACATCTCTTTAGGAAGTGAGCAAAAGATATTTTGAAGGTCTGTAGACACTTAAGACTTTACAAAGAGAAAATGAGATTTGTTAGTCTAATATTGGCTTGTAAATGCCCCTCAAACATCCAGAACTTGAGAAGAATCATCCTAATGTCTAGTCACCAACACACAAAGAAAAATGGTACAACCACAAGCCAACGAGTGAGAAAAACAAAAATCAAATTCATCATAATCAAAACAGTTAAAACCAACCAGCCCAGAAAAAAATTTCAGGAGTCATGAAATGCATAGTTGAGGCCACAATGATGTAAACAAGATAGAGTTCAAAAAATAAGATTAAATACCAAAAATTTCAAGAATTATGGTTTAGTTTTGATGTGGGGCCTTCTTAGCAGCTCTCATAGGCTATTTTAGTTATTTTTGAGTCATAGTATTAAGTTTCTTTAGGTTAGAATGTTGTTCGTTCAGTTTTAATGAAGTTTAATTAAAATATAGATAGTTTGGTTATTTCATTTTTTTTTTTTTTTGGGAATATGAGGTGGTGGGCTGTTCTAGAAGAGAAGGTATCTCGTGCATCTAGTCCTTTTTAAATGGTTTAAAGTTCTTAATTACTTTTTCATTATTATTAGGAGTCCTACAATTTCTAGGAAAAGGTTATTTAGGACTCCTTCTAGGAATAGCAATGGCAGTTGCCTATAAAAGAATCTTTATGTATTCAAACGATAGAAATAGAGATATTGAATTTAATAAAATTCCAACAACTTGGGATATGATTGCCTTCTCCTTCCTAAGTGTAATTGGTTAGGAAATCAAGGTGTGATTGCGTGGGATTACATTTCATTGTTACTCATTCTATTCAGTGTTTTGACACCAAATAGCCCTCAAAATCATTCATGATCCATACATTTTAGAACAGAGTTTGGCTACAAACTTGGCTACAACCAATAATAGGAAGATGACATGTGTCCATTTACTAAACCATACTTAAGTGATTGTATACAATCATTTTAAGTGAGTCATATGCATTGCACATAAGAGGAACACATGCCAAACTCTTAAGCTTGTAGCCAAACTCTGTCCTACTTTTTATTTCCTAATCCTACCTAAACCCTTAAACATCAAACCTTATTCAAGAACCCTAATTTAGCATAACTTCCTAAAGATCCTACATCAAAATTGGTATTAGAGCTCATTAAGGCTTCTATCTTGTGGCACATGAATAGCATGACAAAAAGAAAAATACATGATGAAGAGCATGACATTAACCAAGAATCAATTACATTGAACTATCCGAGGAAGATCATTTTCTTCATGTTACTCACAAGAAAAGGCAACATATTGGCAAGTGGTGGTTAATCTTAGAGGGGACCAAGGTATCAAGGATAATGGTGGAGAGGAGATTGCTAATTGTATCTCTACTCTATAATGAAGCATATTTTTCTGATAATTAGAAATGTCTGCTCTGCATGAGAAGGTTAAATTATCCAATCTTTTATAATAAAAGCAAGCCTTCTCCAAATTTTTTCATGAGTTGCAAGATTGGTGGAAATTTGTATCCTGACAAGAATGAGAGTATGTTTTTTTTTTTTTTTTGGAGGAAGGGAACTAATGTATAAGTACAGTACAAGAGCCTTACTTTTTTTGATAAGTAATAGATTCATTGAAATCAAAAAGAGAGGAACACCAAAGTACACAGGGAGTATACAGGGGTGAACAAATCAAAAACGAACATTACAAAAATCAAGAAAATCCAAAATAGAAGAAAAAGGATGGTTTCTCCACACAGAAAACCAATCAAGTAAGGTTCTAAAAAAAAGAAGCTTGAGATCAGGCATGGAACGCTCCTTGTCTTCAAAACAGAAGGAGGTTTTGAGATCAAGCCCCCTGCAAGTTTTGTGCATGGTGGTCGGCTTCGCGACATAAGCGCATGTTTACTATCATCAATTTATACACTTGAGCAACCCAGGAGCCACCAATCAAGCTTGCCATACTTGATAGGACAATGAAGTAGGACAATGATTCAAGAACTAGGGGCCTTTTAGTGGCTAAGAAATGACCACATAAGGCCACAAGGAGAGCATCAAATCCTATAAAAGCAAATCAATTAAGATCTTTGCTTTTAACCCAAAAAAAAGAAAATTGTGCAGTATTATTCAAGTCGGATCCTTCAGCTACTTAATCGAACTGTAAGGTATGAGAATTGAATCGCTTTGCCCAACTGAATAAATTATCCGCTGTGGGTGGTTTGCATTATATTAAGTTCACTCCCCCTGATCCCTCCCCCCCCCCAAAAAAAAAAAAAACATTAGAGAGAGAGATTATATAACGGCTGCTTGCTTCCAATTTTTTTTTAAAATTCCCAGAGATAGAAGAACCAATCCTACAAATTGTTCATGCTTGATAATTTGATTCCTTTTCTCTTTTACAAACTGAATAAGTATAATTTTTTCTGAAGTTGTCAGATGTACTACGAGTAATAGACCTGTTACAGGACCAGCACCCCATGTCCACTAGGATCAGAGCATCAGAGTCATACAATATTTTCTGAACTCAAAGAAACTAACATTCGCCTTACAACAAATTTTGCAAGATTTTCATTTTTGCAACCTTATATTGAGTACAGATCAATAATTGTGCAGTCAATGCTTAACTGAGCTTTCAAAGAGTAGATAGGCACTTTTTTTTTTCTGGGCTAACGTGGTCAATGGGCAATTATCACAGATTATCACCATTAAACAAGTGCAGTGTAATTACTGTCAATATTTTGTCTCATTGGCCTGTAAAAATCTAGTAACTAAACATGATTACTTAATCAACTAATAAACACACTCCAGCATGTGCGCGCGCGCACACACACAGAGTTCCAAATATTCAAATAAGCTCATTCCCTTTAAAGTCTAACTAAATATGATAAAAGAATTTCAGTAAATATTATCCAGGAAATTTAACCACTTGCCACAAATTGTATTAGTCACTATGATTATGGATCTAGTATGAATGACACTTACCTTGAGAATAGAGATCCTTCAACCTCAAAGATGACATCTGTAATAATCCAATTATCAGGGTAAGGCTTGCCACTCGGAGCAAAATAATAGCCAACCTGTTTTGTCATTGCCAAGATACTAAAACTATCATTCACCACAACATGGTTACCAGCTAAACGTAGAACATGCAGCAATAAATCCCTAGTCATAAGAAAGAAATTTCTTAGGATGCATATAACCTATTAGATATTCAGAAAGTCAATAAAACTAGTTTAAAAATGTGGAGAAAAATTAATTAATGAATTCAGTTAAATTAATAGAGAAATTTTGATGCAATCCAAAATCCATTAATGTCTCAAAGGCAAACAATTGTTCATCCATGTGATTTCAGTAATATACACACATGTTTACAAGGGCTCCAACTTAGATCAGATTTATCAGGAAACTAGAAAAAAAATTATTTTCTTAAGCCCAATTAAACATTCACTATTGACCTTAGAACAGAAATGGACAAGAAGCAAATCTACATAGTGTTTGAAGTCCTCTAAAATTGCAGGTGTTTTTTTTTCCTTCTATAACAGATTAATGAATATGTGCTTTTCTGATAGGAAAAATGGAAGTACGTATGATGAAGAACAAGATTTTACCTCAGTCTTCGAATCTAATCCATAGATACAAAATACATTTTTTATAGGCGGTCTGTCCCAAGGTGTAAGTGGATTTAAAACAGGATCACTATGATACCTGAAATACACAGCATTATAACATAGTTAAATACAGAAATAAACAAAACAAAAGAGCAAGAAAAAAAACTAGCTGTAGAAATTTTAAATTAATAAAGAATTTACGACAGATGAAACAGCAAACACTGAGAACTAATCACAGATTCAGATAGTGAAAGGACATCAGCAAAATGTTTGTTTTTGCTACGTATAGAACCACCTGGTAGACTACCTACTCTTTTTTGTTATGTAAACACTCTGCAAGTATGCATACTCCATCTTAATGTTAAACTCTTTATCTCAAATGAATAACACCTCATGATTTATAACTAGCTCATTTTTTTTGGTGAAAGCTTTGCACCAAATCGACTGATTTGCAGCTCCATACAATTCAAAGAGAAAATATGATCAGACACTTGGTAATGAGTTACTATTATCATAAAACAAATTTACACAGTAGAAACTACAACTAAAATCAAAGACATGTATTATGCTGCAGCTGCCTCTCATGCATATTGTTTTAAAAGGAAAAATTAAGTACTAAACTCTTCAATCCAAGGTGGCTTAATTATGTAAATCCATCCCTTAGTTTCAAGAACACCGCACAAGATAAAAATATCAGCATAGATACAAACATCTGATAAAACAAGCTCAAAGTGTAATAATAATTTTTGAAGCCTAAAGAAGATGAAATCTATATAGGTTGACATGAAGATGCTTCAAGGGTAATGGATTAAGTTTCACTCCTAGCAGGGCAGAATGACTGGAGAAGTTGTAATAATTTGGCATTATATGCAAAAAGCCCACATATAGAGTGCAGTAAGCTTTGTTGGTGATTAGCAAGACAGTACCCACTTCTCTAATTGGTACAAGAGCCTCTTGCTATCCGGATCATAATCCTCAATTGCTTTGAAAAAGGTCCCGTCTGATATTTCACGAGCAGAGAAGGATAACTGAGTTGGCAGTCCACATTCCATGCTAGATAAGTTGGCCTCAGCCACTTCTGCAACTGATGGATAGGCATTGAATCCTGCTCATACAAGACATAGGAAACATGTTGAGAATGATAAAAATACTGTCTCAGTGAGACCTGCATTAGTTTCAAAAGTCTTACGACGAATGGATGGGATTTCAATATTGATTATATTTGTTGGGAACCCAGAGAAGTTTGACCGGAATTCCTGCTCTTCACAGTGATACATGTGATGACCATGCTTGCTCCCACCAGAGAAGTGCTTCCAATATGCATTATCTGCCCTACAATTCTTCGAAAATGGCAACATCCATAATGAAGAAGCAAATGAATTGAACATCAATCTAGCTGTCCCCTGATACCTTCCAAAAACATATGATAAGTGTGCATTAGAACAGGCGTCATTGTCTAATATGGTAACCCTGTCAATAAAAATTGTTGGAAGATGTCACTTTCTCGGTCTCAATGTCACCAAGAAGAGAAGTTGGGAAAATTGAGTTACATAGACTACATTCCTTGTTAATTTAACATTTAATAAGGCATTAGAGGAATTTATATTTCCAAAGTATAATGTAGTCGAAAGTTACTAAAATGATAAAATAAAATTAACCTAATAATATTAGTTTACAGGGAAGAAAAGATAATGACATACTGCACAAGTTAGAGAACTGACATAAAAAGCACTGGTAAGAAAAGAATATTTTGAGAATGTCTCAGAAAAGAGATAACCTCAGAAACAGGAAGACCATATGAAAGTCCAGAAAGTGATGCTTTTACAGTCTCAATTGAACCAAGAAGAGGAGCCCCTGTAATTAATGATGCAAAATAAGCCCAAAATAAGTCTCATGTCCATTCCAAGCAACTAGAGTTTTAAAGTAAATAAATGTTGGTTCAAAACAATACCAACGGCAAAATACGCATGAATGTGTTCATCCAGCCACTGGAAATAATGTTTTGGTGCAATTTCTAGCTTTAACCACTCCAAAAAATAACGAAAGACGTTATTACCCAAAGAATGGGCATTCTTATAACCCCAAAATCAACCAGTAAATGAACTTCACCCTAACATAAACTGTTCAAAAGAGAAATTTCAGCACAACTTGAGACTTCAGAAATTTTTTTTTCTTATAACCCCAAAATCAACCAGTAAATGAACTTCACCCTAACATAAACTGTTCAAAAGAGAAATTTCAGCACAACTTGACACTTCAGAAATTTTTTTTTCTTATAACCCCAAAAACAACCAGTAAATGAACTTCACCCTAACATAAACTGTTCAAAAGAGAAATTTCAGCACAACTTGACACTTCAGAATTATTAGAAATCTTTTGTTTTAATTCTCAACAATATATCCCAAAACATTTAACTAAGCACTTTGATTTATCCATGTACGCCAATGTTTGTCTACGCATGTAAAAAAATATTACTACCTTTTAACAACCTCGCTCATTTGTTAAAAGTCAACATTGTATTTTCCCCACCATCAAAACATCAAGACATCACAATCTTAGAAACTGCTATGAGATTCAGATCAAAAAGAACACTTACAAAATTGAGATTCCAAGTAATGGACAAGCAACTATAAATGTCAATTTAATATTGACAATGCAGTTAAACAACTGCATAGCTAAGCTTATTGAAGGCATAAATAACTTATGTGGGAAAAAATAAATTATAAATCAAAATTTTGGCAAGACCTATTAGATTTTGCTTGAGAAGACACATAAAACATTACTACTCCAACTTTCTATATCATGCAAAGACAAGAGCTTAAACTAAAAAGCAGAACATGTATGGCATTTTGCTTATGAAGTTAATTGAGACATGAACAATGAATTACAGAAACCACCTAAACATCAGTCAATTATGTAAAGTCTGGTTAGCCTAAGGAAACTATGGAAATTGGTCAAATCATGGGACAAAAATAATGACTAGGCCCTTTGTTATTCAAATGATATGCGCAAGATGTTACAACAAATAAGGGTAATTAGATGAAAGCAACTACAAATTGAACAGCTCTTTTTTTATCATCTTTTTTTTTTTTTGGGGGTGGGGGGGTTGGGATTTATTTGTACAGGGAATCCATCCAAAGACGTGCATCATAGCTAGTAATAATAGTAGGCACTAGAGATAATTTAGGTTATATACAAACTTTAGCTTGTGAAAGTAAAGATCTCGCTCCTCAAGCTTTGATGGTGACAATCTCCAATCATATGGAACAGCAATGATTGCATTGGGCTCTATACCAAACTCGATACACCACTTAATCCACTCTTTCCACACTGAAGAGAGAGGACCTGCACACCACAAAGCAACAAACTTCAGTTATGCATGTCATACCACCAGAAGTGAAGCAAACTATGATTAAAATATCCCATATAGAAGACCATGTAAAAGAAGTAAACACATACCGGTTATATAACCTGGATCAAGTTCAGTGATTGCAGAAAGGCCACTATCTGGCCGAGACCTGCATTCTGGATGATCTGTTTGATTGTAAGGATCCAATATCATGCACTTAAGCCAACAATTCACAGCAGAAAGAAGCTGCAGGCAAAATGAATGCGATGCTCTCAGATTATAAATATTATTAGTCTATTTGAAGTCATTATCAGACCCTTTACTGTCACATATTTATATTCAACACAATTTTGTTAATCTAAAGTGTTTGCATTTTTGCTAATTTGATAAATAATGATATTACTAGCAATGGCCATAGTATTTGGTATAAGTGTTTGATATACCAAATATCTAAAAAACTTAAGCTCTGATTGATTTGGAGGATGGAAAATTTTGGATGGATAAAAAATAATTGTAATTTCCGTCATGTGTGTTTGGGAAAGAGGATGGAAAAGTGAAAGAATTGATAGTAAATTATTACTATACCATTATTATTATAAGTGGAATGATGGAAAATTGAAGTGGATATTTTGTAATTTCCTTCTCAAGGCCATTTCCCTCACCATTTTCTTCCCAATTTAGAAAGAGCTAAAAATAGTGGGTCCAGGAGGAAAACTACATCCACCCCATTTCCTTTTCTTTTTCTTTTTCCTTCCCCCATTTTTCATCCTCTCATTTTTCACCTCAACCAAACATTAAAAAAAGGGGTTAGAAAATGGTAAAACTTAATCATTTAACTATTATTCTAAAGCGGGTTTGACCTAAGACCACATACATTAATACCATGATAGATTGCTGATTGTCCCGAAAGCTTAAGCAGATAAAAAATTGTGAATTTAATCATTTACCCATTACTCTAAATTGGATTTGAACTAAGACCACCTATATTAATACCATGATAAAATACTGATTATCCTGGAAGTTTAAGCTCTCAGTAAATGATGAATATAATAATTTAGTCCAGGTTTGAACTAAGACACCCGCATTGATACCATGAAATATTACTAATTCTAATTATCCCGAAAGCTTAAACTATTAGAAAATTGGGAATTTAATAATTTATCCATTACTCCCTTATCCAAATTATAATCATAATGTCAAATTGTAAATAGTGACGTGGAAATAAGCATTATCAAAAACAAAAGTAGAGGATTTTCCTTTTTAAACATAAAAAGTGATTGTTACATAAAAGTAGGAGAGGGAAATGGAGTGTACTTTGGTGGAGTCGAGCCAGACCAAGTCGAGTGGGTTGAAGTCGAGAGGAGAGTAAGGGCAGTCGAGGATGGACCAAGCGCGGAGCTGCGTGGAAGCGAAGCCTGGGATTATGATACCGGAGAGTTTCGAGTAGTCGCCGGCGAAGTCTCCGCCGTTGACGGCTGAGCCGTGCTGGTTCACGGTGATGAGAGTGAGAAGGAGGACGATAATCAAGACTCTCATTTTGGGTTTGCAATTGTTTTGTTTGAGAGAGAGAGAGAGAGAGAGAGAGAGAGAGAGAGATTGGTTTGTTATGACTTACGAGTAGTTATAACTTATAAGACTCTCTGTTGGACTGCGAGGGAGGAGGAAATTTCCAGTTTCCATCAAAGACTGGTCATTAGGCGGAATTGAAAGGATCGTGTTAGCGGGCTGCTTTTTAAGTAACCCGTAATAAATTATATTAGGAATGTTTTTTCCATTAATTTTATGGTAAATATAAAAACTGTTATAAAAATAAATTACTTTATTATTTTTTTATAAAATATTTTTAAAAATAGTACTTAAATCAATGCTTTTAAGCATTTGTTTATATTTTTCTATTATAAATAATAAATATAAACTAGAAAAGTTTGATTAATCATCACATGTTAAGTTTGAAAAGATAGTCTTGAACATGTTTTGAGAAAGTTCTTTGCTCGGTCTAATTGTGTGAAATTGAAAAATATGTTAACAAATAGAGTTATCTTTTTTAACCGGCGCAAGGATAAATTAAGATTTTTATTTATTTAAAGAAACAAACACACACCAGAGATGATATTTTTAATTGTCGCATCTTGGGCTGGAATTAAACTTTTTCCTTGACTTTGATTGTTATAATGGCCTTTGCGGATCAAGCATTTTATATGACATGAAAATTTGTGTGCTTTCAACAGCTTATATGACAACATTAGAAAAAGTTAACAAAAATTCAAAATTGTTCATTTTATATTATAAACTGTAGAGTGTGATTTTTTTTTATTAAAAAAAAAAGATTTTAATAATTATGATAGTTATTAATAGATATTTATTTTAATTGTATTTGTTTATAAATTTGTTTATTTAAAGAATCTAATTGTATTTGTTCGTATAGAATCTAAAGCTTAATTCACTTTATGTCTGTGTGTCTATATAAAATCTAAGTTGAATTCATCACCCAAAGCTTTTGTCGATTTTATAAGTGTCTCATTTGATGGATTAATAAAGAAGGAAGTAGTTGTCTGAGCTAAATTTGATTTTTTCATTGCTCGATGTTCAACTCCTTTCAACTTCCCATCGTTGATAATTTACAGTTCAATGAAGCACAATTCCAAGAACAATAATTAAATCAAAATGGTCAAGCAGAAAATTACCCTAAACTATGGGGTACTTGCACTTTGTACCATAAACTATGAAAACTTGTAATTTGTTGAGTTTACACATAGCACGTGTAAATGAAGTATCAGATTGAATAATGATGAGAAAAATGAGTGGCTAATATAACATAGTTGAACTTATATCCATTGGTTTAGGACTTTTGGTTAAGTGTGTCTTTATATATTATATTAACTACTTAATTGAAATATCCTCAAAATGTTTATCTCTCGCATCAAGTGGTATCAAAGCTCATAGTGGTGATTCTCAAAAAAAAGAAAAAAAAGAAGCTCATAGTGGTGTGTGGCAAATGTGACAAGGTTATTGAGGTTCCTTTTTTAGTTGGAATAAGAATTGGGTATGTGTAATTAGAGCCATTTTGCAAATGGTGTAGGGATAAGCCCCTTTCGCAATTGGAGCAGGAATGGTATATTGCACCAAGCAAGTCTATAAACCCACACAAACGATCCTCGAAAAAGGCCTAACAAAGGATATTCTCAATGGTGCTAGACAATGGTGACGGTGAGGTGCGAGGTTCCCACAGATAAAAGATACATGGGGTTGACACGTGGGGTCCCATGAATGATGCACCAATGAAGGAAAAAGTCCATTAGGCAAGGGAGAGTGAGTAGGACTTGTTCATGACCCATAGAGAAGTCTTGAAACCCACAGAGAGGTTGAGACTCACACGTGAAGGGAATATTGTTGGGTGTACATGTGTAATTGAAATCTCACATTGAATAATGATGAGAAAGATGAGTGGTTAATATAATATAGTTGGACTTATACCTATTGGCTTTAGACCTTTTGGGTTAAGTGTGTCTCTAGATGTTATATTAATTACTTAATTGGAGTCTCCCCAAGGTGTTTATCTCCCCAACATAATCACCACCAAGGTTGTCAAAATCGGGATCCTACGTAGGATTGTGAGAGGTACGTAGGATCGTGGATCGTAGGATCGGATCGTGGATTGTAAGATCCTACCTATTTTTATATTTTAAGCAAAAAAACCTATTGATAGTGACTTTGTATGTTATATAATCACTTAAAATATGAATCAATCCATTAAAAAAAAAATTGCATAATAAAATGTAATTTGCACACACTACATTGTTCTTATGTCATTCTATCGAAACAAAATATATTTAACTTTTGACATAATATTTCTAAAAAGTTTAGTACATGTTTAATTAGCAACTAAGTACCAAAATATTATCTACACATATGGAAAATATTTTCCAAATTCTAAGTTCCAAATCCAAAATAAGTTAAGCTTTGTCAAAATCATATACATAACACAACAATCTGAAATCAAGCTATCAAAGTACAAATAAATGATAAACTACTAACTACCAAAGCAAATTACCAGAAAGCTTAAAGGCAGCATTAGGATGGCTCACGGCAACATCATTGAGAGGGCTAGAGGTGTTGGGTTTTTGACAGAGGATTGAGGAGGCATCAATTGAGGAGCTAGCACTGAATTTTTCTAAATATTTTAGGTTTTTTTTTTTTTTTTTTTTTTTTTTTTTTTTTAGGTTTTGAAAACGTTTAACTTAATACTAAAGGTTTTTTTGAGATTTAATGTTAAGATAGGAGTAAATTTGGTTCAATTTATTATTGGGTTTTGATGGGCTTGTGGGTTTAGGACCTTTAGGTGGACCGTGGATTATCATACTGGACTTACCCAAATGACACAAATGAAGCCCACTTAAAAAAAAAAAAAAAAAGAAAAAGAAAAAAAAAGAAAAAGAAGAAAAAGAAACCAAATGGTAGGATTGGTAGGATCCCATACGATCCTACGATCCTATACGATCCTAACATTTTTGCAATCCTGCTACGATTTTAATCTTTTTAGTGAGGTGGGATCGTAAAATTGTGCGATTTTACGATCCGGATTGCGATTTTGACAACCTTGATCACCACCCTAATTGTAAAATCTTTGTTAATTGCACCACATAGCCTAATTGACAATTAAAATTAATGATCATGCTCCACCTTTTTTGAATAGACAACTAGACATTGTCATCAAAATATAAAGAGACATTAAGTGATTATACTTTTTTCATGATAGCGGGGATCAAGGATCACACAAACGAAAATAATCCAAACAAGGCGTATCTTAATTTAATACCAATTGGAAAATGCTCTTGAACTCCAAACACATGGCTTTCTACCAATTTGATTGATTATCAGTTTATGGTCCAAGTGATTAATTTAATGGTTTCATCAATAATATAAACAAGGCAGTAATCAAGCAATCACACCAAAACTCATGCAAATAGCACTACAAGTTGTTTATGGCATGAAAACCTAAAACAGTAAAAACCCTTCAAGGTTGCACCCAATAGGATATTTGTAATACAAAATAACTTACAAAACCTTCAATATATAAGTAATTGTTCTTGCATCCGGGCTCCCTGCTTCTACTAGCAATAGACTACACCAATTATTTATCTTCATAGCAATCCAATAACACAGGTTAATTGCTAACTGCAAATCCAATCTCTTGGATACTCCAGTGTTTGGATTAAACCTCCTCTCAAAGGTTTAGCAATATGGAGAGGTGGAGGTATTTAAGTTACAATGGTTTTTTTCTCAAGGGTTTGGCAAATTGGTAGTCTTTGCCTTCTTCTACTAATTTTAGGGTTTTTATTTTCGTTCTTATATGTGTCACAATAGAGGATGGGTTGGCTACAATAATTATGTGGATAAGCTAATTTTGAATTTCCTAGAAAAACTCACTCAATTGAATTTTGAGTGAGTTTCAGGTGAATTGTTATGTGTAACTGAATTCTGAATTATGACAACTTTGCTCAAAATCTCACCTGCCATATTAATTCTTGATTTTATGAAATTCTTGTTGTAGCACTTTGAACTCTTTCGTCAGAATATAATCTTCAATGACATTATGCAATTTACAATTTAAATAGAAACACAAATACGTGGAAATGTGCAATTACAACTAAAACTTTTGAATCAGAATTTTGCCAACACAAAATATCCTAACACCATCAAAACAAAACAACTCATTTTGTTGTGCAGATATGTTTTCAACATGTGAACTATCATCTTACAATATATACGACCATTATTTTCCTTTATTTAGTTTTCCAATCCATAATATATTACAATGCATTCAAAATCTTATATTTAATTGGTGTTCATGATAATAAAAATTTTATTAAATAAAACAATGATGAAAATGAAACGTAACAGATGCACTAAGGGTGTTAGTTTAGGAAATATTTTTAAAAAATTTTTATTGGAAAAGAAAAAAATTACTATTTTTTTGATTGTTTTTCATATTTTCCAAGAAAATTGCATACAAACTTTTATAAAATGGTCTATTGACAAATTCTCTAAAGGCACCCATTAACAAAGCTCATCATAGTATTAGTGCAATGTAGTATAAACCAATTCCAAACGAGAGTTGGTAGTGACACTTTTCATTACGATCCACCCAACTTTAGGGTTTTGAAGTTTGCTAGTTTGATATTAACCAACTAATGTTCGCTTGTTTGATATCAATAGCCATACATTTATTCATGAATTACAATAGCTTTTATCTCACAGGTAATCATACAGTAGTACTTAATGCCTCCTCTAATGCTTTACTGTCAGTGGAAGCAGCTACGTATTTGATAAGAAAGTCTTTGTATGGCAAGGACTTATAAAGCGCTGGGTGGCTTGCATCAACCAAACTTTTTGCTGGTTCTATAAGTGTTTCATTTGATGGACTAAGAAAGTAGGAAGCAGTTGTTCGAGCTACATTTGAATTTGTCACCACTCGATGTTCAGCACCTTTCAGCTTCCCATTGCTAATAATCTACAACTCAATGTGACACAATTCCAAGAACAATAATTAAAAAAACCATTAAAGAAACTAGACGATTGCACCCAAAATAAAAATCACCCTAAATTATGAGATAATTACACTTTGTAGTTTGCACAATAAACCATGAAAACTTGCAATCACCACCCTAATTATAATAAACTTTGTAAATTGCATCCAATAGCTTGATTGACTATTAAAATTAATGATAACTTGAAAGTCACATTTTTTACCCACTTCAATTCTGTTTGAGATCCGCTTATTTTGCTAAAATTGAAAACTTTTTGCTGAAAGTATTGTAAATAAAGGTAAAAGTTGCTTGAAAGAGTACAGTGGGACACATGAATAGTACCAAAAAGTGCAGTGGAGCCCATAAATAGTAACAAAAATAAGCTGAATAGTAAAATAAGCTAGCAAAATTAATCATACCAAACAGACTATTAAGGAACCATATTTTTATGGTCTATGTGCCCGCACATGATTGTTAATTTTAACTGTCAATCACATTGCAAGATGTAATTAAAATAGTACAGTGGAACATATGAATAGTACCAAAAAGTGTAGTGGAGCCCATAAATAGTAACAAAAATAAGCTGAATAGTAAAATAAACTAGCAAAATTAATCATATCAAACAGACTATTAAGGAACCATATTTTTATGGTCTATGTGCCCGCACATGATTGTTAATTTTAACTGTCAATCACATTGCAGGATGTAATTAAAAAAAGAAAGAAGAAACTGTAACAATTTGGGTGATGATTGTAAGTTTCATGGTTTGAGGAGCAAGTTTAGGTGATTTTCTACTATTATCCCTAAAAAAAAAAAGTTGATTATTGTGGGGGGGAAAAAAGCCCAAAGCTACCTAACGGGCCTGGAACCGCCTGTTAAGGACTATTGTATTTCCGAGGATTAATAGGTGGTTGTGACGGCCCATCTAAAGGAGGGAGCCCAGAAGCAGAAGGGGAGTGTCGTCCGAAGAGGTCACCGTTGGTCCGAGGATGTCTTGCTCCTCGGCTATGATGAGCCTTGATCAAACGAACGTGTGGAAGGTCTGACTAATCTTCCCAACGGTCCCAACGACAATGATAGATCCTGGGTGGATCTAGAAATGATCAGAACTAAAAAATATCTGAAGGAAAAGCTGGTACCACCGCATTTAATGCGCTGCAACAGCTTTTCTGGCCGCATTTATGTGGAGAAGACCCCTGAACAGTGCAACCTCAGCTACCGCCACTCACAAAGAACTAAAGTAGACACACGATGTGACATGCACTTGAGTGGATGCGTGGATGAAGAACAAGTGGACAATGGAGATAATAGGAAGGAATGCTATATAAAGAAGAAGGGTCCCTGATGATAGAGGATCGGAAGGAGAAAGAGAAAGAGAGAGAAAAACTTTACTGTAGTTCTGAATATTGTAATCACAGTTCATTCAATAAAATGCCTCTTCGGACATTCATTCATAGAGCTATCTAAGCTTCAGTTTATGTTATCATCACCGCACATAACCTAGCCAACTGTTCTGTACTTCATAACCAGCCCAGCTCTTTCGATCCACTCTCTACAAATTCATTGTTCTGGGTTCGTTGAGCCTTTAACCCATATCCTTTGGGCTTGGGCAACAAAAACTGACCCTACAATTATTATTATTATTATTTTTTTTATGATTTTATAAGAGACAAGGTTTTTTTTTTCATAAAGCGAGCGTGAAATTTTTATTAGAATACTATTTGTAACAACCTATGTTCGTATTAGGCTACTATTTGTAACAACTAGAGCTTTTCGCAATCATGTAAATAACTTAGATTGACTTACACACCCAATGTAAGAGCCAACAATTGTTTAAATAACGCCTTCATAATTCAAATCATTACTGTGAAGTATCACACATCAAATGAACTATCGGCTAGTTTTCACTTTTCACTAGTTAAACATCTCATTGTTACGAATTAGCAAGTATCTATTCTATACTATTAATAACAAAATTTTTTGTTTGGGTTTTAACATTTTGTGTACTAAAATATCCTCACACAAATTCTTAAACCCTCTAAAATACACCTATCTTTTAGTTAAATAATTTTATATTAAAAAAAATATAAACTAATTAAAAGAGTAATTTACTGTTACTAAGTTTTTTGTTTTTTCCTTTATATTCTCCATTTGGAATAAAAGTTAGGACACTATTTCTATTTGATTTTTAAACATTATTTTACGATATCTTACCTCTTTCTTAAAAAAAAAAAAACACACGATAATTTATATATCACTTTTAAACATTATAACATTAAACAAAAAATAAAAAAGAGCATTATATAAGATAATTACTAGTGTACCCATAGTGCACACAAGTAAATTGTGACTCGTGTGTACTTTGTGTATCCTAGAGTGTTTGTAATAGTCATTAGTCACCATTATATATATATAACCGAAACCTTTAAAATTCTCACAATTTTCCACATCATCATTTTAATTTATAATTTTTTTTAATATATCATCATTTTAATTTATAAATTTTTTAAAACTAAATAGTGAGAGAGTCCTAACAAGAGTCTCTCTCTCTCTTTTCCTTAATCCTAAATGTAAGGACTTGATTTGAACTTATAGCCCAACGTGTGTATGGACTTAAGCCCAAAAAGTCTAAAACAATAAATTTGTAGAGAATGGGTTTGAAAACTGGGTTTTAGTGAATTTAGTAACAAACCAATAGATTTTGATGATAAAGAAGGAAAGATAATAGACGTTTACTGAAGAAAAACATCCTCGGCCAAGTCCGAGGAGACTGATTCTTAGGTATTGCTTTCTAAAGCTTTATTATAAGTCTAGTTCTAGATTGCTACAGTGTTTTTTTTTTCAATCCCCCCACTCATAGAGGGTATCTTACATATATAGCTCCCTTCGAACCATCATGATCCTACACTTGTTGATCATTTGAGCCCCTACTTGAGTGCCCATCCTATCAGACACTCTCTTTGGCTTTCTGTGAGTTGTGGTAACCAAGGCAACACTATTCAAGGGTTTTCTTCACATAAATGCGGCTAGAAAAGCAGCTGTAGTGCATTTAATGCGGTGGTAGCAACTTTTCCTTAGATATTTTTGGGTTTCATTCCTTCTTATATGTTAATGAGGCATGTCCTTATCATTGGAGCTTTCATGAAGGTTACTTTCATCGTTGGAATACACATTTGAGTGATATCTATCATACCCAAGGAGGAATTCCTCTTTGGACCGCCTCCCATTCATTTCTTATTTATAATACTCTAAACTGAAACCCCTCATAACTATTAATCCCTCCCCGAACTTATCAACGTCCTTAAGCAAAGCCTAAGACCCAATGTATGATTTTGGGCTCTTATCCCTACAATAGCCTCTCAAAACTTCGGTTGTTCCCTCTCATCCGAGGAGAAAAAGTGGGGTTTTGATTTTTAAGAGACAAGACCATTTATTTTTCTGGTTTACACATGTGAGATAACCATTTCGCGTGTCCCATGATTGCTGCTGACGCTTTGAAACCAGCGAGGCGTCATTAATTACTCCAGGCGGCGCTTTGTTCCCCAGATCTAATGGTGAGGTGTAGATTTAACGGCTGATCTTTCTCTTGGAATTTTGAGCAAGATAACTCCCACTCATTTTCACCCTCTATATAAAGCCTTGAGGGAAATCATTCTCCTTTTACTTTACGAATTTTCAAGTTCTTCAAAGATTTCAAGCGCTCTAACTCACTGAACTCCCTACACTCCTGAGTTTTCCTAACTCTTTTCCTTAAGAAATTACCAAAAGATTTTCCTAAAGGTTCAGGATTTAGTACACTCACTTGCTTTTGTAAGTAACTATCTCCTCCAAATTTCTTTTTCTCCTCAACCATCCTCCTCAGCCTTTTTTCTTTTCCAGAAAATTTCCTTTGCGTTTTCTATGTTTGCTTAGATGGGTAGATTTAAGCACTTAGTAGACTCTCTAGTCGGTATGGAGGGTTTTAGGGCCAAATACCATATCCCACAGGGGGTGGGCTTACAATATTGTCCCCCAGACTGAATACTTACCAATAGAGAGGTGGGTGAAGTTTTCATTCTAATGATCGCTTTTATAGAGGGAGGAATGACATTTCCCATGGGTAGGACAACCAAAGATTATTTGCTCAACCATAGGTTATGCCCCCATTAGTGCGCTCCAAACATGTTTAGAGTCTTAGGGAGTGTAGATGCCCTAAATGACCAAATGAATCTTGGGCTTACATGGCACGACGTCACTCACATGTATGAGTGTCATTCTCTCGTCAGGGGATATTACCTCAAATCTCGGTCTGAAGAGGTGAGATTAATATCTTGCCTTCCTAAGTCCAAAAAGGGCTTGAAGGACGATTACCTAGTCGTCTCCGGGGAGTGGCATGACGATCTTCACTACCTAGTTAGGGCAAGAACACCAGGTGGGGTGCCCTAGGATTAGGTCCCTTGGTAGGGACCTTAGTTTTCTAAGTTTTTCTTAAATCATTCTAAGCCATTCGTCTCCTCGAATAATAGTTGTCATTGACCTAACCACGATTTCCCTTTCGGATGTTTTTGTAGGTAAAGATCACATCTCTCTGAAACTTAGTCTTGTCAACATTCTTGGGCTTAACTACTTGCTGAGGTCGGAAATATTTGCAAGCGAAGATGGACAGCTACAAGCTGCTCACCTAATCTTAGATTATAAGCCCTTGTCACGCATATTTCAGGACATAGGCCAAGCACTAAGAGCAAGTAACCCTAAGCTTGCTCGAATAGACATATCTAAGCCTGGGTTCTTGGCTCGTAGAGACATTCCCCCTGTTAAGCTGCCACCCCAGCGCATTCCTTAACAAGTAGTTGCTCTAAGAGAGGAGTCAGCCTCGTCTTGCCATTCCTTAGACACCGAGATCAACCAGTTCCACTTCGAAGAAGAGGAAGGGGCACCGAAAAGGCCTGTAGAGCTTTCAGACTCCAAGACTGAGTCTAATAGATTGTCTGCGGTCCATCATCCAAGGTTAATAGTCACTCAGCCAGATACTAGTTCTGAGGAAGACGAAGGTATAGACCTAAAGCAGAGATCCGACTTAAAGGGCCTAATGGCGAATAGGAACAAGGGACAAACTTCAAAAGATGTCCCTAAAACACAAGTTCCTCCCAATCTTCCTCCTCCTCCCTCTCCACTCTCTGCTGACCTTGGACTGAAGGCCAATCCGGACTTAAGGAAGAAGAGGACAGTAGAGGACTTGGAGGAAGGTGAGGTGGCACCTCAAAAGGGTGCTAAGCAGCAGAAGAAAACCAAGGACCCCAAGGACAAGAGGGCCAAATCGGTAGAGAGCAGGGATGAAGCTGAAGTGCGTTGAGGGTAGCGCACTTGGGCCTCTCAGCTAGAGGTGGAGGGTGCTCCCATTCCTTGGGATGCCATGCTTTGGGAGTCTTAAAGAAGGCACGCCACTATCCTCGCCGAGGCTCTAGAGCAACCTCTTCTCCTCCCCAGAGACATGGAGGACCTCAGGCGTACCAGGCAACCTGACCTATTTATGTCATTGAAGAGGGACCTCGTAATGGTAAGTCAGTCAACATTCTTCTTCGCCAAACACTTAGGTGCACATTTATTCATATGTATATATTTGATCTCTTCACTATTATCATGCAGATCACTCGACAAGTTTTTGTAGCTGAGGAGTGGGTCAGGAACGCTTGTGATGAAGTTAATGCCAAGCCCCACTCCCGAGCTAATGTTGAGAAGATTCTTGTAGCCCTTAAGGAGGAGCACAAAAAGTTGACCAATAAGCTGAAAGAGGTAGGCAAAGAGCACCAGAGCGCCTTGGCTGGCCTTAAAACCGTTGAGGCCCAAGCCGAGGACCAGTGCAAATTGCTTTACAAAGATAAACCTGGCCACCGAAAAAAAAATTGTTTTGGACCTCAATGCTAAGCTGCAAAGAGTCAAAGATACAGCTAGGGTGGCTAGGGAAGTTGCTGAGGCCGCGGTGAAGGGGGGGGGTATTCTTCATTTTGCCCCAGTCTTGGATAAATAATTAAGGACTTCAACTTACTAAAAGTAATTAATCCGAGAAGTTGGTTATAACCTTAGATTTGTTTTGACACTTAGTGAAAAACAGATAGATATCAGAGAATGTCAATTTCCCCAGGCATCTGGTCTGAGGACCTAGACATGATTAAGGTTCTGTTTAAGCACTTATAAAAGATGTCATAGTATGTTAATTTCCCAAAACATCTAATCTGAGGACTCAGGCATGACTAAGGTTTTGTTTAAGCACTTTTAAAAGATGTCATAGTGTGTTAATTTTCGTAAAGCATCTAGTCCGAGGACTCAGGCGTGACCAATGTTCTGTTTAAGCATTTAGAAAGATGTCATAGAGTGTTAATTTTCCTAAAGCACTTATAAAAGATGTCATAGTGTATTAATTTTCCCAAAGCATCTGGTCTAAGGACTCAGGCATGACCAATGTTTTGTTTTAGCCCTTAGAAAGATGTCATAGAGTATTAATTTTTCCAAAGCATCTGGTCCGAGGACTCAGGCATGACTAATGTTCTGTTTAAACACTTATAAAAGATGTTATAGGATGTTAATTTCCCCAAAACATCTGGTTCGAGAACTCAAGTATGACTAAGGATCTGTTTAAGTACTTATAAAAGATGTCATAGTATGTTAATTTTCCCAAAGCATCTAGTCTAAGGACTTAAGCATGACCAAGGTTCTATTTAAGCATTTAGAAAGATGTCATAGAGTGTTAATTTCCCTCAAGCATCTGGTTTGAGGGCTCAGGCATGACTAAGGTTCTGTTTAAGCACGTATAAAAGATGTCATAGTGTGTTAATTTTTCTGAAACCTCTGGTCCAAGGACTTAGGCATGACTAAGGTTCTTTTTAAGCACTTATAAAAGATATCATAGTGTGTTAATTTTTCCAAAGTGTCTGGTCCGAGGACTCAGCATGACTAAGGTTCTGTTTAAGCACTTATAAAAGATGCCATAGCGAGTTAATTTCCCTAAAACATCTGGTCTAAGAACTCAAGCATGACTAAGGTTCTGTTTAAGCACTTATAAAAGATGTCATAGTGTGTTAATTTTTCCAAAGCTTCTGGTTCGAGGACTCAGGCATGAATAAGGTTCCGTTTAAACATCTATAAAAGATATCATAGAGTGTTAATTTTTCCAAAGCATCTGGTTTGAGCACCTAGGCATGACTAAGGTTCTGTTTAAGCACTTATAAAAGAAAGAATAATAGGAAGTACAATACCTTTATGCAACATATGAAAATATTGATAAAGGAAACTTTTATTAATAATAATACCTCTTCAGGTTGTTTACATTCCAAGGGTGTGGTATTACATGCTCATCTAAATCTTCTAGAAAATACGCTCCTATACCAGCCATCGAGCTGATGCAGTATGGTCCTTTCTAGTTGGGCCCTATCTTTCCCCATGCCGGGTTCTTTGTAGCACCTAGAACTTTTCTCAAAACCAAGTCACGAGGCACTAATGGCCTTAGCTTTACATTGGCATCATAACCTTGCTTGAGTTTGTGTTGGTAGTATGCCAATTGAACCGTCGCATTCCCTCTTCTCTCTTCAACAAAGTCTAAGCTCTTTTTTAGCAACTCATTGTTATTGCTCAGATTGAAAGAGCTAGTCCTTAGTGTAGGGAAGTCGGTTTCCAAGGGAATAATAGCCTTGGCCCCGTATGTCATTGAAAAAGGAGTTTTCCCAGTTGATCTGCAAGGTGTGGTTCGGTATGTCCAGAGGACATGTGGCAACTCTTCTACCCATTTTTCATTCGCATCATCCAATCTCTTCTTGAGTCCATTCACTATAACTTTGTTAACATCCTTGGCTTATCCATTCTTTTGGGGATAAGCTGGAGTAGAGTATCTATTCGTAATTCCCAAGTCATAGTAGTATCTCCTGAAAGATTTGCTACCAAACTGAAGGCCGTTGTTTAAAATAAGCATATGAGGGACTTTGAATCGTGTGACAATGTTTTTTTAAACAAACTTCTTGGCGTCCACGTCCCTGATATTTGCCAAGGGCTCGACTTCAACCCATTTAGTGAAATAGTCCATGCTAACTAGCAGGTATCTCTTGTTTCTTGCTGCTTTGGGGAAAGAGCCTACAATGTCTAAGCCCCATTGCGCGAATGGCTAAGGGCTGGACAGAGGGTTAAGGATTCCTTTTGGTTGATGTATGTTTAGTGCGAATCTTTGACTTTGGTTGCACTTTCTTACATACTTCTATGCTTCCTTTTGCATGTTTGGCTACCAGTAGCCTTAAGTAATGGCCCTGTGCGCCAAAGATATACCTCTGGTGTGACTCCTGCAAATCCCCTCATATAACTCCTCAAGGAGTAATTCTGTTGTCTCGGGGTGTATGCATAGCAGCTATAGCCTAGAAAAGGAGCGTTTATATAACTTTTGGTCCTTGGACAGCCAGAACGAGGAGCCTTTCTATGTACCTTATCTGCTTCTGATTTCTCTTTGGGTAGGATATCCTTCTTCAAGAATAGTACCAAGAGGTCCATCCAGCTAGGCCCTACTCTGACTTAGTGAACATGGACCACATCTGTCTCCACCCCTGCGGGTTTGTGCAAATCCTCTACAAGGATGACCCGAGGTAAGTTCTGTGTCGAGGAGGTCGCAAGTGTGGCTAGGAAATCAGCATGCATGTTTCCACTTCTAGGGATGTGCAACAGGTTGAAAGATTAACTGCAAATGTCTAACCTGACTTAAGGACCCCCGTATCCTTTCGTCTTTGGCTTTAAACTCTCCGTTCACTTGGCCAACAACCAATCTTGAGTCTAAGAATACCTCCAATGCCTTTCCGCCCATTTTTTGAACCATAGCCAATCCCATTAGTAGAGCCTCATATTCAACTTCGTTATTTATGGTCGAGAAGTCCAACCTCAATGACTTATTAATGGTGATCCTTTCGGGGGATACTAGTACTAGCCCCATTCCGGAACCTTCTGATTTTTCACACCATCAACATACACTTTCCAGGATAAGGGACCTCGTTGGGAGATCATGCTAACCGATTTTTCATCAATGTTTTTATCCTCTACTTCTACTTCTAACGGGGATTCAGCAAACTCAACTACCAGATCCGCGAGGACTTGACCCTTGACAGAGGTGCGAGGCATGTATTTGATGTCAAAAGCCCCTAAGATTGTGCCCCATTTAGCGATCCTCCCTTTGTAATCAACACTTCAGAGCAGTGCTCGGAGTGGGAGCTGAGTTAGAATGACTACCGTGTGTGCCTGGAAGTAATTGGGGAGTTTACATGTAGCATGTACTACTGTAAAAATGGCTTTCTCCAGTGGTAGATAGCGGATCTCGGCTTCATGTAGTAACTTGCTCACATAATAAACTGGCCTTTGTATGCTGCTATCAACTCATATCAAAACCAAACTTATAACATGAGGGGCCACAGCAATATAGGCAAACAAGACCTCATCCTTCACAAGACTGGACATGATAGGTGGCTGAGAGAGATAATCCTTAAGCTGCTGGAAGGCTAAGGCACACTCCTCGGTCCAGAAGGGTTTGCACTTGTTGGCTGACTGAGAGATAAATCAGTTTAAGGTAGCAGTCATTCCGATCAATTTCTAGACTTTCTTGGGATTCCAAGGTGGTTGTAAACTGTTGATTGTCTTAATCTGATCGGGGTTAACTTTAATCCAGCGATGAGTAACCATGTAGCCTAGAAATTTGCCTGATCTCACATCAAAAAAGCACTTAAAAGCGTTAAGGCACAACTTGCGCTTCCTTAGAATTTTAAAAATGTTACCGAGATCTCCCACATGCTCGGACATTACCTTACTTTTCACCACCATGTTGTTTATATAGACCTCGATGCTCTTGCCTAACTATGGTTCAAACATTCTAGTCATCATCTTTTGATAGGTAGATACTGCGTACTTCAAACCAAAGGGCATCACCTTGTAATAATAGTTCCCAATGGGGGTGACGAAAGCTGTCTTCTCCTGATCATCTAGGGCTAGTGGTATCTGGTGGTATCCCTGAAAGGTATCTAAGAAGCTCATCTAAGGATGGCTTACGGTTGTGTCCACCAATTGGTTTATCCTAGGCATAGGGAAGAGATCCTTTGGGCAAACTTTATTCAGGTCTGTGAAGTCCACACATACTCGCCATTTTCCACTCTTATTCTTTACCACCATGGTATTGGCCAACCACTCAGGGTAGAAAACTTCCTTGATAGCCCCTGCCTGCTTGAGCTTCTTCACCTCATCTCTAACAGCATCGGAGTGGTCCCTGGACGAGCGTTGAGTTGGTTGCTTCTTGGGGATGATAGATGGATTAACATTTAAATAGTGGCAGATAAAGCTCGGATCCACCCCCGAGGCTTCGTAAGCGCTCCATGTGAACACATCAACATTTCTCTTAAGAAACTCTATCAGCTCTTCCTTCTCTAGAGGAGGGAGTTGAGCTCCGATCAGAAAAACTTCTCTAGATCATCACCGACGACAACTGTTTCTAAGTTTTTGCACTCTGCCTCCTCGGCTGATCCATCAGCAGGAAGATTCGAAGCTTTTAATTGTTATGAGCCCCTTTCAGCAGAGGCCGAGGACCTAACTTCGGGCTGATGTAAGATGGTGGCTAGCAGGCACTGCCTAGTCGAGGATTGACTCCCAACAATTTCTTCAATTTGGCCACTCGACAGATATTTCACCTTTTGGTGCAGGGTAGAGGAGACGACTTTCAGCGCATGTAGCCAAGGCTTGGCCATAATGGCCGTGTAGAGGGACTAAGCGTCCACCACGATGAAGTCGACCTCCACTACTTTTGAACCAGTCTGCACAGGTAATCTAATCTAGCCCTTTGGAATGACGACATTCCTATCAAAACTTACCAGGGGCGAATTGTAGACTGTTAGGTCCTCGGGTCTTAAGTTCAGCCCCTTGTATAGGTCGGGGTACATTATCTCGGCACCACTGCCTTGGTCCATCATTACCCTCTTCATGTCGTATCCCCCAATCTTGAGCGTGACCACTAAGGCGTCATCATGGGGCTATATGGTTCCCACCTTATCTTCATCAGAAAAGCTCAACGCCTACTGGATACTCATTTTAGCCCTCTTTGGCTCAGCATTTGAGTTTTCGGCAGTTAGCTGAGCGACGTACATTACCCTGAAGGGGCAGGACCCAGTCCTCCCTAGAGCGGCGAAGATGACGTTTATCGTGCCCAATTGAGGTCTCGAGGAAGCATCTCTCTGAGGTTCTTGGCTAGTCTGATTCTCCTGGCCACTGGAATGATGCAAGAACTGCTTCAACTTTCCTTCTCAAACCAGCTGGTCCAAATGGTCCCACAAATTTCTACAGTCTTCTGTAATATATCCCTGATCTTTATGATATTGGCAATAGAGGTTCTGATTGTGCCTTATAGGGTTTCCTGCCATCTTATTTGGCCATTTAAAGAATGACTCATTCATTTTAATCTTCTCTAGAACTTGATACACCTGTTCCCGAAACACCATGTTGACTGCCTGAGTATTGGCAGGCCCTAACTACTCATCGAAGTCCCTCCGAGGCCGGTTGTTGCTGTATTGATCCGACCTGAAATTCCTCCTCTCCTAAGAGATAACTTTAGCCTTACCTTTCCCTTGCTATTGGTCCTTCTCAACCTTCTTATATTTGTCAATTCGATTTATGAGTTGGTGCACGTTGGTGACAGGTTTGCCTGTTAAAGACTTCCTTAGACCGTGCTCGGTTGGGAGGCCAACCTTGAAAGTACTGATGGTAACGTCATCGAAATCACCATTTATTTCACTATACATCGCCCAATATCTGTTCGAGTACGCTTTCAAGGTTTCCCTTTCTCGTATGGATAAGGACAATAGGGAATCCAAGGGTCGAGGAACCGTGCTACAAGTGACGAAACGAGAGCCAAATGCCTGGGTGAGCTTCTTGAAGGAGTCTATGGAGCCCTCCCTTAAGCCATCGAACCATCTCATTGCCATGAGTCCTAGACTGGAGGGGAACACCTTGCACATTAAGGCTTCGTTCTTGGAATGGACAACCATCCTCTGGTTGAAATGGCTCACATGCTCCACAGGATCTGTTCGACCATTGTAGATGGTGAATGTTGGCTGATTGAATCATTGAGGAAGCTTTGCTCCTTCGATCCTGCGCGTGAAGGGCGACTTGGAAATCTGGTTCAACGCCCTGCTCATAGCATCATTTCCTAGGCCTTTGCGAGGTGGGCTCTTATATCTACGTTCGTGATGGCGCTCTTCCTCATAGGAGACAGACTCGCTAGGTGGGGTCCTTGACTTTCGTCTATAACTAGCATCCTCTTTATTATCAGAAGAAATATTGGAGTTGGAGGGGGTTCGCTTTCGCTATGCACGGTGCAGCTTTCTCTTTAGCTAGTCAACCTCCAGTTGTAGGGCCCTAGTATCTTCCTCACGAGAGAGATGGCTCTTACCCCGGGGCTGACTCTTACCAGACTAGACAATATGCACACTCCCCTCCTAATCTCTTCTACGTTCGAGGTTGAAGAAAGGGTTTTGACGTTGGGATCCTATGGATTCTTCCTAGTGTGGACTTGAGCCTACCATGGTTGAATGTCGCACTCACTATCGCCCAAGTAAACTCCCCATAGACGGCACCAATTGTAAGGACCTGATTTGAACTCCAATGATAGGTGTTTACTGAAGAAAAATGTCCTTGGCCAAGTCCGAGGAGATTGACTTTTATGTATTGCTTCCTAAAACTTTATTATAAGTCTAGTTCTAGATTGCTACAGTATTTCTTTCTTCATTTTTCGATCCCCCCCCCCTCATGAAGGGTATCTTACATTATATAGCTCCCCGTAAACTATCTTGATCCTACACTTGTTGATCATTTGAGCCCTTACTTAAGTGCTTGTCCAATCAAACACCCTCTCTGGCTTTCTATGAGTTGTGATAGCTAAGACAATACTATTCAGGGGTCTTCTCCACATAAATGTGGTTAGAAAAGCAGTTGTAGTACATTTAATGTGGTGGTAGCAGCTTTTCTTTAGATATTTTTGGGTTCCCTTCATTCTCGTATGTTCATGAGGCACGTCCCTATCATTGGAGCTTCCATGAAGGTTGCTTTCATTGTTGGAATACACATTTGAGCGATCTCTATCATACCCAAGGAGGAATTCCTCCTCAGGCCGCCTCACATTCATTTCCTATTTATAATACTTTAAACTGGAACCATTCATAACTATTAATCCCTTCTCAGACTTGTCAACGTCCTCGAGCAAAGCCTAAGGTCCAATGTATGATTTTGGGCCCTTATCCCTACACTAAAATTTTATTTATTTATTTAATTTTTTTATGTGAGTCTTTTTTTTAAAACCTAAAGTGAGTCCTTTTAATTAAAAAAAAAAAAAAAATTCTAACGTCTAGTCTTTTTAAAACTAAATAGTGAGAGAGTCTTAACAGGAGTCTCTCTCTCTTTTTTCCTTAATCCTAATTTTTTTTTTGAAACCTAAAGTGAGTCCTTTAAAAAAAAATTTGTAACGTGAGGTCTAATATATGTGAAACTAAAATCTCTAAAATTCCCACAATTTTCCACATTATCATTTTAATTTAATTTTTTTTAAAATTTATCATCATTTTAATTTATAATTTATTTAATTTTTTAAACTAAAGAGTGAGAGAGTTCTAACAAGAGCCTCTCTCTCTTTTTCCTTAATCCAATTTTTTTTTTTTAATTTGTTTTTTACGTGAGTCTATTTTTTTTTTGAAACCTAAAGTGAGTCATTTAAAAACCTATAGTGAGTCCTTTAAAAAAAAAAAAAAAAAAAATTCTAAGGTGAGGTCTAATTAAAAAAAATTATAATTATTTTTTTAGTCCTAATTCTAACTTAAGTCTCTCAAAAAGTCAAAAATTTCAGTTTTATATTATATATAGATAATAATAATGATGTGGCAATTTCTAAGAATATGAGAATGCAATTTGTAGATCTACTATCAAGGTAACATAGATTAGATTGCTGGTGGACACTGGATAGTAGATTTAATTGCAGTTGAGTATTATGTGAAGTTATCACCATAGAATAGCCCACGCCGGAATGTGTTATGTGGAATCAATGATATAAAAGAAAAAGAATTTTTCTAAACCATTATATTGAACAAAAAAATACTTATTTTCATTCATTTTCAAATTATACATTTTTTAAAGTTAAGTCATAAACTTTAAAGCAAAATAAATACTTTTAGTTTTTATTTAACTATCCCGTGCATCGCATGAAATAGCGACTATCATTTATATATATATATATATATTAGCTAAGAGCTTGTGAAGATATATGTACCTGCAACGGATAACCTATGTTAACCACAAAAGCGTTAGGAATGGGTTCCACAACAATCCATTCCTCATCCTTAAAGACTTGAAGCCCGTATACATCACTTTGAAGAAGAATATTAATGAAAACAGGGTCCATATGTTTGCCCAAGCCCAAGGTTAAGCTTGGGTCTGGGCATGGGGGATAGTGATTGACCACCAGTATTTGATTTCCAACAAGTCTACCAAGGCTGATTCCCAGGCCTTGGGAAATGAACTCCAAAATTCTAAACCCCAACTTCCTTACTTCAGCTGCATATGGCCCAACAACTTCTCTGAAAAAGGTTTCATGAAAAATAATGATGTTTATTTTTGTTCTTATATATGTGATATGTCAAGTCACTACACTTACTACACGAGACAGATTCAACATAGCATGAAATAACAAATTATACATATGCGACTATGAGGATTTACCGATATCTAGGTGGTTGTTCAGGCCAAAATTGGATGTATTTCTCTAGAGGATTACAATGGTGTATCAATGCATCCCTCCAGAGGTGAAACTTTTCAGTTGCATAATTTGCACTGCTTGTGTAGATGAAGCAGCTCTTATTGGGGTCCTTTGAAGATTCGATTGCCTTGTCCTTACCAGATAATGCATGAAACTCCTTAAAAATACTCATGGCCTCATCCATTAAGTTGCTTGGGACTCCGTGGTTGATCACCTATTAGGTGGTACAAAACATAGCATAACACAAAATTATAAAATATGAAAAAAGTTTGCCAAAAGTGGTTCATATTGTGACCATGTTTGATGCCAAGCATCTGGTAGGAATAAATCACTGTCTGATAAAATAATAGAAAGAAAAGATGTGGTTGGAACCTGAAAGAATCCAAACTCTTGGCTAGCTTCAAAAATTTGTTGAATTATATCTGTTTGATCATGACCCCCAAGATCAATCACTGGAATATTGTTGGCTAGAGGAACAGTGAGCTTCCCTGGTCTTTTTTCCGGTGGGAGTATATATGATTCTGGCAAGGATCGATCATTGTACCAGCTTGAAACAAGGTGCTCCATGACTTGCAACTCAGATCTTTTAGGAAAGAGGAATGTCTATGGTGTGAAGAGAGAATCGACCACAAAAAAAGTCCTTAAAAAGCTTCCACAAGTTGAGTAAAATAACATTAGATTTTCCCTCAAGCATTCCTCCTCTGCCATATAGCACTCCACAAGTGGGAATGGACCGAATGGTACCCTGGCCTCTTGAAAAAAAATTCTTAATTTATTATTTAAAAATTTTTGCTAAAAATTTCATACTCCCATCCTCTCCCTATATTGAAAAAATTCTTAATTTATTATTTAAAAAATTTAGTTAAAAAATTCATACTACTACCCCCTCCCTATATTGAAAATCAACTCCCCAAAAACCAAAAATTTAAAAGCGGTCACCAGCCAGTGACGCCTCCAAATTTTTTTTTTAAGGGTAATTATTAAGAAACGTTTTTGTTAAACATCATTAAGAAACTTTTACCATGCAGAATCTAATAAAAAGATAACTTCAAATATTTACAAAAAAAAAAAATGCAAATATATAAAGTTTTACAGTTTCTTTTTATGAGTAATCATATTTTGAAAATAGTCTCTTTATCAATTTTGCAAGTTGCATCTTTAACAATGTACAAAACCAAGTAATCAATCTTAGAAAAATGAGTCATTGTTGCACATACCAAAAATAAAATTTTGAAGTTGACTTTCAAGTGCCAAGAAATCAACCTTAGAAAAATCAGACGAATAGAACTATGTTTGTTGGACATTTTCTATATGTTTGAAAGAGCCTAATATATTGTTAAGGGGAACAAATTTTAATTTTGTTGGGTCTTAAAAAATTTAGGATAGTCACAAATTTTTTTTTTTCAAGGGTGAACAAATAAAATAATTTTAAATATACTATAGATATGAGTTGGGTTCAAGTTATACTTGGTGTAGCTCTAACCAATGTTACACCACCTAATAAATTTTCATTGGATTAATATTTCCAAGATTTCATAGTTGGTGTATATATTCTCTATATTCTTAACACACACACACTTCAAATTTTGTGTCAATCAGATGTCATTTACTATTTGATCTAGAAACCCATCTTTTTTGCACAATTTTAAACACAAAAACTTAATATTTAGATACATAATCGATGACATAGTTATCGATCTTAGATGATCTTGAAATTTTGCAAGCATGTAGTGTATAAGAAGAGAATCTATTCCAATTGTGAAGTTGTTAAAATTCATATCCAATAGAAAATATTAAGTGATATAACATTACTTAATATATATATATATTTTAGAGGTGTTTGGTTAAGAGGAGGAGAGGAAAAAAAATGTGGTTGGGTCCGAGTGTTTTCTCCTCGGGCCTACCAAAATGTTTTATCGCCAAAATGGAGAGAAAACTAGGGGGAGAAGCTCAATTTTCTTAAGCTGACAAAAATGCCCATATGCACTTGCATATGAGTTTCGTGTTTTTTTTTTTTTTCTTTTGATTTTCGTTTCATCCAGATCCAATTGCATATCCCTTTTTTTGTTTCGCTTTTTTTCCCCTTTATTCTATTTTTTTCTACTTCTTTGTTTTGTTTTGTTTTGTTTTTTCTTGGTTTTTCTTGTACTTCTCAATATATATATATATATATATATATATATATATATTTTTTTTTTTTTTGTGCTCATCTTTCTTTGACTTTGTACAATTTTTTTATTAAAAAAAAATTAGTGTCCATACACAATATTTTTAATTAAAAAATGTGTTACTTTTTTTTTTATTTAAGTTGACATAATTGTAAATTTACACCAATTTTATTTTCCATCTTTTAATTTTTCTTTTCAACCAAACAAATACGATTTCCATCTCTCCACTTTTTCATCCTCCCAACCAAACACAAATGGGATAAAACTAAATCTCTTCTCTCCTCTCACTTTTCTATCATCTCTCCATTTTTTATCCTCCCACTTTTTTATCATCTCTCCATTTTTTATCCTCCCACTTTTCTACTCCTCCAACTAAACGGACCCTAAGAGGTTATCTCCTAAATAACTGTATTACAATTATCTCAATAATTTCTCCAGATTATTCACGATGGTCTTCTATTGGAATCGAGCCTCTTATTTATACTTGAAACTTTTCCATGTGTTGTTTTATCATGGGGCTTAAGACACTTGTTGAATTGATAACAGATGCTCTTAACTTCTTGTAATTGTTAATAATTAGTGTTGGAATTCCGAGAGAATTTGGTAAATAGCTTGCAATTTTCAAAATTTAACAATTTTTTCTCTTTTAAATGAACACCATCAAATTCAATTAATAATAAATAAATACAATACAATGATTTCACGTACCCAAAATGTAAAATCGCCCAAAAACTTGTGTATTTGCGTAGAATGCTTCTCTCTCTCTCTCTCTCTCTCTCTCTCTCTCTCGTTTTCATAGTTTATTTATTGTAAAGTGCACTTATCCTATAGTTTAGGGTATTTGTTTGTGCAATTAACTAGTTTTTTTTTTAAAAAAGGTTTTTTCTATTATTGTTCTTGGAATTGTGTTGTAGATTATCAGCAATAGGAAGCTGAAAAGTGTTGAACATCGAGTGATGACAAATTCGAATGTAGCTCGGACAACTGCTTCCTTCATCATTATTCCATCAGATAAAACACTTGTAGAACCAGCAAAAGCTTTGGTTGATGCAAGCAACCCTACGCTCTATAAGTCCTTGCCATACAAAGGCTTTCTTAGCAAATACAAAGCTACTTCCCATGACTATCAAGCATTAGAGGAGGTTTTAAGTACTACTCTTTGATTAATGGTTTGAGAAAAAAGCTATTGTACTTTATGACCATTGATATCAAACTAGCAAACATTACTTGGTTAATATGGTTGGTCAATTACACGATCAAGCCTAAAGTTAAGTGGATCATCATGATAATTGTCACTGTTAACTGTGGTTTGGAATTGGATAATACTACATTGCACTAATAATATGATTAATTTTTAATCATTGTTTTATTAATAAAAATTTTAATGTGATGAACACCTATTAAATATAAGATCTTGGATGCATTGTAATATATTATGAATTAGCAAACTAAAATATAGGCAAATAATGGTTGTATATATTTTAATTGCACGTTTCCATGTATTTGAGTTTCAAATTTAATTGTAAATTGCATAACGTCATTGAGGATCATATTCAGACGAAAGACTTCATAGTGCTACGATAGGAATTTCATTGGAGCAAGATTCAATGTCTTAAGCAAGATTTCAAGAAAAGTTGTCATAATTCAAAATTCATTTAAAAAAACAGTTTGCCTGAAAATCACTCAAAACTCAATAGAGCGAGTTTGCCTAGGAAATTTCAAAATTAAACACTCTTGATCAACCCTAAGTGTAGAGGATTGTTGTTGAAAACACGAAGGCAATCACAAATTTTCAAGTAGCCTTAGAGTATTTGAGAGATCAGATTTGCAGTAAGTGATTAATTTGTGTTATTGGATTGCTGAAAGAGAAATAACTAGTGTAGTTTGTTGGAAGTAGGAAGCTCGGATACAAGAAAAATTACTTATACTGAAGGTTTTGTAAGTTATTTTGAATTTCAACTATATTCTTAGTGGATTTGGTGAATTAGGTGCAGCCCTGAAGAATTTTTACTACTTTACGACTTGCAGCGTTAGTTGTGTGAGCTGTGGTGTGATTGCTTGATTAGGGGATCAAGCGCATCTTCAATTGGTATCAAATTAAGGTACACCTTGTTTGAATTGCTTTCCCTTGTTTGATCCTTGACCAAGAGCAACTCTACTTGTTAATCAGTGTAGTCATGTGACCACCCTGACTTGAATTTTCATATATATATATATATACACACACATATATACATTAAAAAAGTTTAAATTAGTTAAATTTTAAATTAAGATAGGTTATTGACCACCCTAAAATATATGCAACTTGCAACATTGATCATGAGACTATCATGCAACAATTTTCAAAATATGAAAACTCATAAAAGAAAATTGTAAAATTTGATATTTTTGTAATTTTTTTTCCAATATATGAAGTTCTCTTTTTATTAGACTTTGAATAGTTTAAGTTTCTTCGTGATGTTTACCAAAAACAATTCTTGCTGAGATGATTTTCAATGTAGGGAGAGGGTAGGAGTATGAATTTTTTGAGCTAAAATTTTTAAATAATAAAATGAGATTTTTTTTCAAGAGGCCAGGGTACCATTCTGTCCATTCCCACTTGTTGAGGTGCTATACGGCTATATGACCAAGGAGGAATGCTTTATGGAAACCTTGTGATGCCCTCTTCACATCATAGACATTCCTTTTTCCTTACAGATTTGAGTTGTTAGAATATATTAGCCCAATGTAATAGGTTCAAGCTCAATCCTTCTAGTCTAGAGCGTAGCCTACTATATGTACACATGTTATGGTTCATTATAACATTGGATTTGTACTTCCCTCTAATATATTATTGATGTAGCCCTTTAGGATTTCCTCCGTAGATGCAAGCCGTTAGGCTAAACCACGTAACCCTCGCATATTATTGTGTTCAATACTTTATGTTTCCACTTCCACAACCATACTAGCATATTCAACATGGTATATCAATGCTAATATTTAACATAGTACCAAAGTCAAACTTCATTCTTGGCCTCTAGCAAAGTCTCTCTATATCAAACTTGCTCTCATCTCCTTCCACAGATCTACCACGGCCTCCTCGAGCCATATCTCACTGCTGCCTAATTGTCGTCAACATCCTCCAACAGCGGCCGCGGTCTCGATATTTCCAAGCAAGTCATGTCTATCATTCTTAGGCTTGTGTCTTTAAAGCCTTCTTTTGTTGAAACCATCTCCACAAGCCTTGTCCTTGGCATCCCTTGAGAAACCCAAGAATTCAGTGGTAAGAATCAGTGACACGCATGGCCAATAGGTTCTGTGGCCAATTCACTCACCTCTCCAGATCTCATGCACATCTCATCTGATAGCCACACGCACTATTTAGACCAGTTCTCCATCGCTTGATCTTTAAAACGTGGAAATTCGGCAACCATCCACCTTGTCACACGCTTTCATGCGCTTGCCGTACATTCCACGCGCCACTTGAGTTATTCACGTGCTGTCACGTGCCGGGATAATGATTCTAACGTCAACATCAACTTGCTTACATCAGCCGCCATATCAGCTTGCTTACATCAGCGACCATGTCAGCATCCAGCCATCTGCTTACGTCATCTTGATGACATCATTACCGCTGACTCAGTTAAGCACTGCCTGTTTACTTTAATTTTTGACCAAAGGTGAAATTTTCAATAGGGCTTATCTTGCTTAATTTTTCACATAGATTCTAATTTTGGACTCCTTTTCTTCATTTGAAACTCCAAAATCACTTAATTGGCCCATTTCTCATCCTTTTTTGGGTCCTTCCTATGCAAAAAACTCACAAACCATACTTCATCTTGACATCGTCTTCACCGATCTTTTTTAGGCCTTCAATGTTGCCATTCTCCACCTATAGTAGCTTTTCTTGGTCATTGATGCAACCCTTGTTCGGTATTTTCAGATGTCGTCTTTCTATGTGCATGTCTCCATAGTGCCCAATCCTTCTAGTCACTTTCAAGGTCAAGGCATTTTTGTGGCTTCTTCAAGGCATTTTTGTGGACATCTTCATGGTTTCTTCAAGGCATTCTTCAAGGAATTTTTTTTAAGGGATCTTTTCAAGCTTCCACATTGAGTTTGAGAGGGGTGCTAGTATTTTAGCCCAATGTAATAGGCCAAAGCTCAATCCTTCTAGTCTAGAGTTTAGCCTACTATATATACACATATTATGATTTATTATAACATAGGATTTGTACTACACTCTAATATATTATTGATGTAACTCTTTAGGGTTTCCTTCATGGATATAGGCCATTAAGCTAAACCACGTAACCCTTGTGTGTTATTGTATTCTATATTTTATGCTTCCACTTTTGCAGCCATACTAGCATATTCAACATGGTATATCAATGCTAATATTTAACATGAGTTATTAGTCAAGAAGCACCTTGTTTCAAGTGGGTACAATGATCAATCCTTGCCAAAATCGTATATACTCCCACCAGAAAATAGACCAAGGAAGCTCACTATTCCTCTGGGCAACAATATTCCAGTGGTTGATCTATAATTCAACACATTTTGGAATCTAGCCAAGAGTTTGGATTCTTTCAGGTTTTAACCACGTGTTTTCTTATATTATTTTATCAGACAATAATTTATTCCTAATAGATGCTTGGCATCAAACATGATCACTTGAAGAACTTTAGGGAAACTTTTTTATATGCTATACACATTTGTGTTATGCTATGATTTGTGCTAGCTAACAGGTGATCAACCATGAAGTCCCAGCAAGCAGCTTAATGGATGAGGTCATGAGTGTTTTTAAGGAGTTTTGATGCATTATCTACCAATAAAAGGCAATCGAAACTTCAAAGGACACCAATAAGACATGCTACATCTATACAAGCGCAGTCATAATTTTGCAAATGAAAGTTTCACTTTTGGAGGGATGGATTATTACGCCATTGTCATCCTCTACAGAAATACATCCAATTTTGGCCCCAAAAACAAATATGTTTCATGAAACCTTTTAATTAGAAGTTGTTTAGCCATATACAGCTGAATTAAGGAAGTTGGGATTTAGAATTTTGGAGTTCATTTCCTAAGGCTTGGGAATCAACCCCGATCATTTTGGCAGTGGACTTGGAGAAAATCAAACCCTGTAGGTCAATCACTATCCACCATGCCCAGACCCAAGTTTAACCTTGGGATTCGACAAACACAGAGACCCTAGCATCATGAATATTCTTCTTTAAAGTGATATAAATCAATAAATGGGCTTCAAGTCTTCAAGGATGAGGAATGGATTGATGTTGAACCTATTCCTTACACTTTTGTGGTTTTAAAAAAAATTTGGTTCTACGTTGCAGGTACATATATCTTCACAGTATACTAGCATCTACACAGGCGCTCACATATGTGTTCTGAGACTTTTCTAATTTTTTGTAAAGGTTAATATTTTATATCTATTATAATTTGGGATTACTATATTTTTCAATCACAAAAAAAAAAAAAAAAAAATCTATGGTGTGATGAGTATTATGCGTTTGTAGGTGAAATAATTTTTTCATCACACCCTTAGGTATTTTATGAATGAAAAATCTAGTAATCCCAAATTATAATAAATGCAAATTATTAACATTTACCCAAAATATAGAAGAGCTTCTAAGCACATGCGGTTCAAAAGCTAGTTTTTTATATATAATTTTTATTTTGAGAGTCTAATTTATATTGAGATAAAGTAATTTGAAAATCAATAGGAGAGTAATCTTAATTTTTTAGACAATGTTTTAGTAAGAGTTGAAGTTGTACTTTTACAAGATTGTCCTTTAGTTTTGTCTCTACTTGAACATAGGGGTGTAGAGGCATTTTTTAACCCAAAAAAAATGAGAATTCCAAATAAGAGGAGCCCCTTAAATAGTAATATAAATGATAGAGTGGTGTCTATCATACACGTAGTAGAGAACCTATTCCTTAGGTTTTTGTGGTTAACATTGGTTCTACGTTTTGTAATTTTTTATTTTTTTATTTTTAAGAAATTGATTATCAACCACATATACGTGTTTGATGACCAGGGGCAACTCCACTTGAAAGCATGCTTGTGGTGCGTGTGGTCACATGACCATCCTCAACTAAAATATATATATCTCCAAATCAGGGTGATCCCATGACCAACCACATGCCTTCATGGTGTATATATATCTATATCCAAATCAAGGAGGAACCACCCGCATGCCTTCAGCGTGTATATATATATATATATATATATATCCAAATCAAGGTGATCTCGTGACCACCCGCATGCCTTCAAATGGAGCCACCCCTAATCATCAAACCCACATATGGTGTTGGTAGCCCATTTAAAAATAAAGTTTTTAAAAAAAAGTCAAACAAGAATATATATATATATATATTAAGTAATGTCATATNATACCTATTAATCAATTTTTTATCCTAAATGCTGAAACATTAGATGTAACTTCTTAGAAAAGCTTTAAAATGTAAAAAAGTAAGTGTCAAACCTATTAACCTAAGCACAAATAATTTAGTACAGTGAAAAAAATAGGCACAAGTTTACTTAAGTTAGTTTGTGAAATAAAGTAATTAATTTTGCCATATTTGGGCAAATTAACTTGAGTTTTTTGCAGTTTTGAGCCAATGTAGGCTAACCCTATTAATACAATGTAGGCATAACTAACTGCTCCCTTAAGAAAATTTCTTGACTTCGCCAGTGACTATATGGATGTCGTTTGAAATTTTTTTTTTGTTTTTCTTCACTCCTCTGGCCCCCCCTAGCTTGAAATCCTCCGTCCGTCCCTGTAGTAGGGAGGGCTATCAAAAGTCTTTCAGGATGAGATGGATTGATGTCAAACGCTATTCCTTTCGCATACCATCTAGTCTCCCAATGCTCAAATTCTCAGTTTCTCTTCATCTCTGGTGATTCCATCTCATAAGACTCTTGCATTGGTTGTGTGCAAGTGGAGGTGGAAAGTCCACTATTTTGCTCTTAGAGAGAGGTTCTATGACCTAATCATAGGTAAGCATATGATCATATTATGCAAAAGTGTTGCCATTTACTACATTTCACTCTGATTTGGTTAGAGTATCAAAACTTTTGGCTGGAACAATCACCTTGGATGGTCATGATATAAGGACACTGCAAGTCAAGTGGCTAAGAGACCAGATAGGTACGCTTGGTCAGGAGCCAGCTCTTTTTGCCAAAGCATAATAGAAAATGTGATGATGGGAAGGAGAATGCTACCAAGAGAAATTTTGAAGATTTATACAATAATTTTTGTTAAAAAAAGTGTGAACAATGAGGTGCAAATTACTATTTAAGTGCAATTAGATCAAATCAAACAATTAAAAAAATTCTTTGTCCTCCTACTATTATCAAATATAAATAGATAATACAATATTCTAATATAAACCACATTATTATATATTATATTATTATTATTATTATTATAAATAGATTTAGACAATATATTTTTTTTTAAGGTTTTCATGGGCTTTTGAAAACTCTTGGGCTAGTTGGCTGAGGGGCCTGAGCTAAAAACCAAGGGGGGCCCAAGCTAAAAGCCAAGGGGCCCAAACTTATTTTTTTAAAATTTTACATACTAAAATTTTTTTTTTTGGACCCAGGGGGGGCCCGGGCCCCCTTTGCCCTGCACCTGGGTCCGTCCCTGCTTCAGGGCTGTAGGGATCCATCTCTGGAATTCTGTCTATAATTTCAAACACCTGGCTTGCCGCCACAGTTCCTTGTGCAAATTGAGCATAGTATGATAGCGACAATGCCAAGCCCCTGTGAAAATGTAGACATGTATCTTTCATGTCAAGTACTAAGAACATTGTAGAAGATTTGGTGCCTTTTCAAGAAAATTTCAGAATCATTTTAATGTCAATGCAATGCTCGGAAAAATTTGACGATTTGTTTTTTTGTTAAGTGAAAATGAAAATAGTAGTTGAGACCAATTAGTGTTAATTCCAAACCCTTCTTAAAATTATGCGATTATTTTCTAACAAAATATAGTTGATACATTATATTAAATTTTCTAAATTAAGTTATTTATATTCATTATTTAAAAGTGTTTAAAATTTTGTAAGTTTTTTTTTCAAGAAAACATAATGCACTTTACATTCAATTTATTATATAAAGCAACATATTGAGATATAGAAACAGTACACTGTTGTATTACTTTTGAAGATATTCAAGTCTTACAAAAAAGGCTCTAAAAAGTTACAAAGGAAAATGAAATGAAGTATTGTAGGTCTTTATTCTGTAATCTCCCTCTTACCCAGGTATGCTCCAACGACCACAATTGCTGATAATCCAGTCATAATTAGACCTACCTAAGAATTGAAAATTTCAAAGAAAAGATGATTAATTTCCAGTTAGTCAAAATATATTCTGACTTCATTACAACAAAATATTTAAGAATTTTAGAATGTAACCTATTAATTTATCCTTTCAATTTTGTTAGAATAATAGTTAAATGATTAAATTTACATTTTCCTAATAGCTTAAACTTTTAGAACAATTGAAAATTTATCATGGTATTAAAGGCAAAGCAAGTGGTCTTGAGTTTAAAGCTTTTGGAACAATTAAAAATTTATCAGGTGGAACATTGAGTTGCATAATAAGGCTAATCCTCCATTTTCAATCCTTTATCTTCCATGGTTCAATACCCATTGACCTCCCTTAGGGGCAAATGGTACCTGTTATTTCTAACTCTAAAAATAATTGCACTAAGGGGGAAAAGGTTATTTATACAGAAAGTTGTGTACCTTCTCTACATCCTTCATCATCTGCCCTTTTTCTCCATCTGACGATTCTATGGCAATCTTATTCACAAACTCTCCAAAAAGATAAGAATACCAAGGAAGGGATCTTCCAAACATATTGAGATATAGAAACAGTACACTGTTGTATTACTTTTGAAGATATTCAAGTCTTACAAAAAAGGCTCTAAAAAGTTACAAAGGAAAATGAAATGAAGTATTGTAGGTCTTTATTCTGTAATCTCCCTCTTACCCAGGTATGCTCCAACGACCACAATTGCTGATAATCCAGTCATAATTAGACCTACCTAAGAATTGAAAATTTCAAAGAAAAGATGATTAATTTCCAGTTAGTCAAAATATATTCTGACTCATTCTTTTGGTTCATTACAACAAAATATTTAAGAATTTTAGAATGTAACCTATTAATTTATCCTTTCAATTTTGTTAGAATAATAGTTAAATGATTAAATTTACATTTTCCTAATAGCTTAAACTTTTAGAACAATTGAAAATTTATAATGGTATTAAAGGCAAAGCAAGTGGTCTTGAGTTTTAAGCTTTTGGAACAATTAAAAATTTATCAGGTGGAACATTGAGTTGCATAATAAGGCTAATCCTCCATTTTCAATCCTTTATCTTCCATGGTTCAATACCCATTGACCTCCCTTAGGGGCAAATGGTACCTGTTATTTCTAACTCTAAAAATAATTGCACTAAGGGGGAAAAGGTTATTTATACAGAAAGTTGTGTACCTTCTCTACATCCTTCATCATCTGCCCTTTTTCTCCATCTGACGATTCTATGGCAATCTTATTCACAAACTCTCCAAAAAGATAAGAATACCAAGGAAGGGATCTTCCATTAATCAGAGCTCCCAAACAACCCAAGATCACAAGAAAAATGTCCCACTTTGTTGAATACTTGAACAAGCCAAGCAGCCCAATTGACTTTGCTGGCCCCCCATCACCCTCATGATCCTCCTCCTCCTCATAAGCCGAAACCTTATCACTGTCATTGTACTGATCATCCCCCCCATAATGATGACTTGGAGTTTGCTGACCCCCATGTGATAGCCCATGACCATTGTGCTCATAACTATATTGCTCACCATGGTGTCCAATATGTGATATTTCATGACCATGGTGATCATAACGAGAATGCTCACCAAGGTCATGTCCAATATGTGATAGGTCATGACCATGATGATGATAAGTACCTTTATGAGACGAGCCAGGAAGAAATTCATGTTCTTGAGACTCATATTTAATCATATTAAGCTCATCTTTCGTAGCCAAAGGACCACTACCAGTTCCACCTCTAATGTCCAATGTTGAAACCCCACGAGGCCTACATTCACCAGAAATGAAACTGTTTCCAAAAAATGGACTCTCGCCATCTCTAGCAACATAACTTTGGAGCTCAAGCCTCACTGCAGAAACAGCCCCATAGCCTAAATAATCATGATATGGACTCCTAAAGTCTTGAAAGCCTTTTGATCGAGAATGGTAATAGTCATTGGCTGAACGACGAAATATACGACTCTCTGAGGGGGGCATGGGAGTCCATGGATTTAAAGCTGCACTAAAGTTGCTACTAGCATGCCTGCTAGTAGGCTCAAACTGCCATGATAGTTCACCTTGCCATGACATGTCATTGTCTGAGGCAAAAGGTGTGGCCGGAGGTCTGTTTCGGGTTCTTCTAGGGGTGGGAGTGTGGGACCTGTGATGATCAGAGCTAGAAGAAGTGCCAAAGTGTGAGCTGGTGGGTGTGAGATGGAGGTGGTTTTGGTGGCTTGAGGGAGAGTAGAATTCCATTTCAAAGGAGGAGTCAGCCATTGATGGAGGAGTGTGATGGTGTGGAAATGTGGCATGAGCTTGAAATGGAAGTGGTGAAGAGGAAGGGAAGGAGAGAATATAGAGGAGAAGAAAAGAACAAGGACTACATTGTAGTTGGCGTCCATTGTTGGTTTGTTAGTCACTATATTTTGCCTCTTCCGCCTGTATTTTAGTTTAGTTAATTAGTCTAAGGTGGATTACCGATTAAACTAACCTGTAAATTCTCTTGTCAAGCCTAGGTTTTAATCTTGCTTAAGTAAATAAAAAAAAAGTTTATTTTGGTGCCTTGACTGAATAATAAAGGACAATTATTATAAAGTAGATCTCATAAATTTGAAATCTTATCGGATCTTAAAAAAAAAAGTAGAAAAGATTAGTTGTTAAAGGTTCTGTTTAGTATAGTCCAAGTTGCCCTACAGGATCAGAACAATCGAAATATAGGTACAAGGTTCTCTTTCTTTTGTCTGAGTTGAGGTCTTGTAATTGTAAAGGTACAAGGACTAGCAACATTATGCATAAGAACAGGAGGGTCTATTGTTCTAGTTTGAAAAAATGTCAAAACATTTTGTTGACTCATCAAATTTTAAAGTTAATAGTGTCTTACTATCCTTTATTCAACCAAAGGGAGATTTTAACCTCTATTTTAAGTTGCAACACTATTTGAATAGACAAATGGCCTTGTTTTGGGTGTGTTAGTTAATCCCTAGAGACAGAAATCACAACATAGTGCACGGCCAGCGTATAATGCAAGGAGCCGGCTACTTAAAAATGTTCATATTCATAGTTGCCTTAAGACATTGACTTATCATTTTAGGAAATATTAAAAAAAAAAAAATTGTGTATCTTTGTAAAATAAGCAATGATTTATAGTTGCAGATACTTTAATCTTAGCAGAATTTTCTTTTTTTTTTGACTGGAGCAGTATTTTGTTGAATTGTGATGGGTTGTTTTCACTTTTTTTTATGAAAACGATTTGTTTGATACAGAAGACTGAGTGTTTGCTAGTGAAAATTAACAAATAGTCTCTCCCTAGATGGCAGCAAATTATCAATAGTTTATATTTACAAGGCTTTCCTAATAGCTTCATAGCACTTCTATATAGGCTTCTAGCATATCAGTAATATAATAATACCTGGTGGAATGTTCAAAGGGCTACTCTTTCTTTCTTTTCCATTATTTTTTTTTTTTTTTTTTTTTTTTTGGTGTGTGTGAATATGTTCAATGGTTATTGGGGAAGAATAAAACCATATGTCGTAAACCAATGTTACAAGTAACAAGTTTTTTTATGTCAAAGTGTCAAACATCTCATACATCCTTTGTAGGTATAAAATTGTCATTCAATAAAATAAATAAATAAATTTAGGTATAAAAATGAAAGAAAAATATAAGTCATATTTATGGAAAAGAGTAATGACATTCAGGGTCAAATCCATTTTCCCCAACTATAAAATTATTAAAAAAAAAAGTTGCAATCGAGACTTTTCGTAGTCACTTATGAACTCAAGATTCATCTAGTAAATAATTCGATATGGAAATTAGCACACGCCCGCACAACACACAGTTAAACAATTCAATCCAATCAAATCCACCCAAATTATATCATACATAACCTTATAGGTAAATAGGTAGGTAATATGTGTTTATCCTGGTGCAGATATCTTGCATTTTCATTTGTTTTCTTTTTGAAAAGTCTCATATTTTAAGAGATGTTTAAGGTGGCTGCCTCCACCCCTCAATTGGTTTAAGTTAAATTCTAATGGTTCGTCCATGGGTAACCCGGCTTGGCTGGAGGAGGTGGATTGATTCGAAATGAAGATGGCAAATGGGTGAAAGGTTACGCAAGAGCTATAGGTAGTGCCATAGTGTTGCAGCTGAACTATGGGCATTAAGAGATGGAATTCGCTTATGTATCTCCCTTAAAATCCCAACGGTGGTTTTTGAGCTTGATGCAAAGTTGGTAGTTGATCTTTTGAAGAAAGACTTGGAGAAAGCAATGGCATTGATGTTCTGGTTGCTGACTGCAGAGAAGGGCTTAAACAAATCCCTTTGGTGCGAATCCAACATTGCTATAGGGAGGCAAATAAGTGTGCCGATGCACTAGCGCGAAGGGGAGCTATTATGGATCAGGATTTTACTATTTTATGGATCCCATTTGATGTTGTATTTTTGCTTAATTTAGATTCTGTTGGAACAATGTATGATCGGTTTATTGCCTCTGTTTCAGAGGTCTTCTAGTTGTTAATGCATTATCCTCTTTACCAAAAAAAAAAAAAACGTAATGGTCCATTTGATGCTAGATGGATTTGATGATAAAATTATCTCTTTTATTCCTCCTAAGCTTTGGGATTCCTATTGGAGATGGTCGTGTTCCCTCCTTGTGGAATAAGACTTATTATTTTGTTTTGAAAAATGTATCCATCCTTTTTTTTAGAACTTTTTGAGGGCAGCGTCACGGTCAATCTTTCATGTATAATTGACTATCATTCATTGTTGGATGCTGTGGTCTCTTCACCAGTGGATCCAGTCTGGGCCTTGTTAAATCACACTAGTCGCAAACCCGCGTTGCGCGTGATAATTTTTTAGATAAAATACTATTTTAGTCCCTAGACTTTATAAAGAGTTTTTTTTTTTTTTTTTACATAGTTTTATCATATTTTTCATAATCTTATCTATAACATTTTTTACCATTATCATATATTTATTAGTTGATGATTTACATAACGTAGACATTAAATAAGAGGTAGAACTATTCAATAATTTTTTAAGTCATGGTGTATGAAGATTATGATTTTATATATATATATATATATATATATATATATCCCTAGTTAGAGTTTGATTAGTTTTAAGTTTAAATTTTTATATTATATTTAATTGTTGATTTTATTGCACTATAAAGTTTCAATGTCTTCTGTATAGTCATCTCTATTTTATTTTTTACACCTCTTACCACCTTTTTATTTTCCAAATAACATTATTAATAACGTTTGATTTCATTTCTTTTTTTCTTCCTTCATTTATTTATTTATTTATTTATTTTATGTTCTTTGCTAGTTGTAATTTTATGATTATCATAGAAATAGATATCATGGATGGCTTAAATAGTTATAATGTAGTTACGTTGGTGGTATGTTAAAAAGGTCTTTTTTTTTTTTTTTTTTCTGAATTTTTCAAGGAAATATGAAAGACATTTCTCTAGTTTGGTCCTCAATCAATTAAGATATCCACAATATATTAACGAAAGTAATAATGAGCCTAAAAATTTTTTAATGTATGAAGTGGTTAGGTTAGTGGTATGTCAAAGGTTTTTAAAAAAAATTTTAAAAAAAAATTCCAAAGGAAATGT
>NW_027069711.1:521836-528392 GCF_002906115.3 Quercus suber
TATTTGAAAAAAAAAAAATCTTATAAATTATTAATTTCAAAAAAATTTCTAAAATTAGAATGTAGCATAGAACCAAGAATTCACAATCCAAACATAAATCAAAAGGCGTGGGAATGAACACATTAGATAGTCCAAACAATTATATTTCTAGTATTCAAAACCAAGAAAACATATCCCCAATCTGCATAATGCAAAAATGCACACCTCAGGTACAATGTCTAAGATATTTATGATTATTGTGATAAATGAAAGTAAATAAACATAAATACAGAACTTAGTGGGTCATCATCTAGTTTATGACAGTTCATCTATACTATAATCTCAACACCTGTATAGGCTTGTAAACTAACATAAGTGCAATAATGTCAAGTAAAACCAATTGCTTTTAGAAGCCTTTTTGTCGAACACCTAGCAGATATAACCAAGAAATAGAACTTGGTTAATCTAGAGATGCTATAATAGAGGGAAGCAATAATTCAGCCTCAACATTGCAAGTGAAGGCTGTGCCAACCCTAGGAGTATATTTCTACAGGGAGTAAGGGACTCAATTAAGATAGCCCATTTTATCAAAAAAAAAAAAAAAAAAAAGATAGCCCATTCAGTTGCACACTCTACTGTCTCTGCATCTTTGTACTACATCAAGCCCTCTAATTCAGAAAGCTTGAAATTTTCTTTCAAAATTATATACCAAATGGCTAAGATCAAGTCCAAGTTCAATGTCAATCCCATAACCAATACTCAAGCAAATCAGTAAAAATCTTCAAGGTGTGACCTTACATTCACACACCCATAGTTCATTTCCAAATTACGCTCAAGAACACTAAGCCACCTCTAAATTAGACCCAAATTCATTCTCAATGAAAATTTTTAAATTTGCAGAGAAATTCACAAACTCTAATGTCAATGCACAAAACACCATAAATGAATCATAAAAAAATCATACCTATTTCTTAGTTTTCCCTAAACTTTCAAATACACTTGAAATCCCTAATGGAACCCAATAAAAATTATTATCTAAAACTTCCTTTCGAATTTTGAATTTATCTATAAATCAAAGGCTCACAAATCAGTGCCTACGCAGAAACCTAAAAAGAAAAATCCAAATTTACAAAGGGAAGGAATCCACATTAAAATTGCAATAATATAACAGCAAAAACCACTGTCAGAAATTGAATTGGGAAGTTTTAAGGCAACACTCACTTGGATGTGCGAAAACTGGAGAGGGACTTTCCCATTGATCCAGGATGGTTTGTTCTTGAAGAGGCATCGTGAGGCAGCCTAGAGAGAAGAAGGCTTTCAGAAGAGAGTGAGAAAGAGAACGAAGAGAGGAATGTATAGAGAGAAAAAGATATACGTAAACTACTAAACTATTAGTTTTTTTTTAATATATATATATATAGTTTTCTTTATGGTTAGGAATATGAAACATGTTTGTAATTACTACCCAACATTCAAAACGTTCTAATGAATTAGAACATTGTCTCCTTAAATTAACATAGGCTACTAAACACCAAAGTTACTAAGAGTATCAAAACGTTTAAACCACTAACGAAAAGTCACTTGTCTTCAGGTGTTTTAAATGTAAACGTTGCTGGTGCAATAAGGAGTGGTGTTTTATATTATATATGGATAGATATAGATTTTTAGTATTAATATAGTGTGAGGAGAGGAAGAGATGAAGAGTCAGAAAGTCAAAGTCTAGCGTTAGGAAGCTGAAGGGTTGTCGTTTGAGATTGTAACCATGGAACACAAAGGTTTTTTGTTTGAAATTGTAACCGTGGAACACAAAGGGTTGCCATCTAAATTATAATTATGAAAGAGATAGAGTTGGGAATTATTTTCTTTTATTAGGATTTTTAAATTTAGAAAAACCATTTTTAAATTGTAGGACAAAATCAGGAAAAAAAAATGATAATGACATGGCAGCTGATGTGGCTTAACCTAAGCGTAGCAACATTAAATGCTACGCTTCAGCTTTTAGTAATATATAGATATATAGCTTTTTCTTTTTCTTTTTTTTTTTTTTTTTTTAAGTATTATACCCAATATATTTTTATAATAAATTATAGGTGGTAAGTTATTATTGGTTATAATTTAAACTTACCACTAAAATTACTTTTTTGCCCACCAATTGCAATCCATTACAACTTGTCACTTATGATTTGTTATAACTGTGTCTTGAAAATATTATGAATATAGTATTTTTCATATTATTTAGGGAGTGACTAAGAGCTAGGATTAATCCAAGGAGCTCAAGGCTTTGTTGATAAGATGAGAATGAGAGATTAAATTCCAAGTAGATAATACCAAGTCCTATGTCTCAGTTATTGCTTTTAAGACCAAATTCTATATGAAAGGCTGAGATTTCAATGAAAGAATTCAACATGTTGTCTTCAAAAAAAATAAATAAATAAAAAAAAAAAAAATTTCAGCCTGTTCAAAATGGTACAAAGATGAGTACTGCCATTTATATCCAGTTATCCACATTGTCTTTTTTCCTTCTTGGGATACAATTTATCAATCAATGTTTAGTAAAGAGGATGACGGTCATTACTCATTAGTCACATTACACATATGAGGGCATAAACATGTGTACCATTATATATATTGGAGACGGTTTTCACCATTTGAACCAGAGAATAAGTACATGTCAACCCGGCACGGCCAATAAGAGAAAAGGCATATTTATTGACACCTATATTTCAGTTCACGATCAGGAGAAAATGGGCTTTGGTCCTTATATATTTTTAAAAATATTTAGCATAATATTTCTGTTTTGAAACTATTAAGCATCGTGTCCTTATTTTGAAACTCGATTTTATAAAAATCGAGTTACAGGTGAAATTCGATATTAGCAATATCAAATTTCACTTAAAAATATACATGTAACTCGATTTTGAGGATATTGAGTTTTATACAAAACTCAATTTTGTTAAAATCGAGTTTAAAAAACAATGACATTCTGCTAAATAGTTTCAAAATAAAGATATTGTGCTAGATATTTAAAAAAAGGGCAAAAGCTCATTTTCCCCCACACGATCATAAGACAAAAAGTTCATAATCCACACGCATGCACACACTCAAGGTGTGTTTGTTTGAAGATGAAATAGGGTAGATAGAAAACTTAAGAGAGAAAATGGATTCATGTGTTGTTTGGTCGAAACTTGTTTGTGGGGGTCAAGCATTTTTCACGTAGACCCACGCAAAACTTTTATCTCCAAAATGGAGAGAAAAGAGAGTATAAAACGCTGAGGCCTCTTCATCCTTATTATTTTCCTTTTTTTTTCTTCTCCATCCAAGGGGCCTTTAGATTTCTTCTCCAACCAAGACAAGTATGACCTTCTCTACTTTTTTTGCTATTTGATTTTTTTTTTTTTTCGTTCTTCCCAGAGTTTTTCTCTCATATTTTGTTTATTCTTTTTTCCTTTAATAACTAACCATTGTGCTCTTTTTATTTTTTTATTTATTTTTTTTTTGAGAAACAAACACATACACAAAGGAGAGGGAAATGAGTTCTAACACAAAGGCACAACACAACTTCGCTCAAAAGTTATGATAACTTTTTACTATTTGATAAATGCAGATTGAAGATTTAGAATCAAGTCGCACAACTCTAAGTTTTTTTAAATTTATTCATTTTACCCAATTTTTGCTTGCACTTCACATCTATGTTTTTTATTTATAATTTATACATATTTTTTCACACTTAGACCCTTTGGTATTTTGTTATATTCTTTTTATTTATTATTTTTTGCAAATCCATCTGGGGCTGGTTATGATGTGCAATTTGATTAGAACCCATGCACTTATATATAACACTCGCTATTTTTGCGCTTTCAAGGAAATATTTATAACTCTCTAAGGATCTAATGCTTTTTTGTTATTTATTCTAATGAATGGTTCCAGTTCCTAATAAGTAATAATTTGGGTAAAGAACTGAAGTACTTTTGAAAAGATGTGAGCCAGTAACTCGTCTAGCGAAGAACAGAAGTTTCAGGTTCGAAAATTACAGATCTCAGACAAAAACAAGGGTTTCATAGAGCTATTGAGGCAACTAACTATTTGTGACTCTGTCTCTGACAAAGATTTTGAAGATCGATTTCGGGAGCTCAGCGCCCTTGGAGATGACCACATTGTTTCTGTGGTAGAAGACGAATCTTCTGGGAAAATTATTGCAACTGGGAGCATTTTCATCGAGAAAAAGTTTTTGAGGAATTGTGGCAAAGTTGGGCACATTGAAGATGTTGCGGTTGACTCCAATGCTCGAGGGTTGAAATTAGGCAAGAAAATTATTGCGTTCCTCACAGAGCATGCTCATTTGATGGGATGTTATAAGGTCATTCTTGACTGCAGTTTGGAGAATAAAGCATTCTATGAGAAATGTGGCTTTAAACAGAAAGAAATTCAGATGGTTAAGTACTTTATTTGATTTTATTTTTGTATGGTACCTGCAAACCATTTTTGGCAGCCGTTGTTTTACAATAATCGGCTTATTTTGCTGAAATTAAATTTTTTTTGCTGAAAGTACCTTAGATACAGGTAAAAAGTATAGTGGGGTCATAAATAGTAGTAAAAATAAGCTGATTTTTTAAGCTGAGCCAAACACGCACTAATTATATTTGGAGAAAAAAAAAAATTCAATTGGAATGAGGCAAACTGTATCTGTGCATGGCGTTTAATTCAGATTACTTATTTTATTGCAGTTGATTTTGTTGCGTCAAGAAGTAAATCTGTTACAGGATATAGTTTTTCTGTTGTTATTAGTATCAAAATGCTTGATTATAATGTGAATTTGACTATTTGAGTACATTAGTTTATACCCTTAAAATGATCTTTATATTTGGAGTAGCAAGTTGTAACCATCAAATTGTCAAAGGCTGCTGTTATCTCTGGTTGCAAAGTGAACACGATGATAAATGTTGAAGATTATTTTGCTTTGCTTCTTTTTCCTTTTATGCAGTGAAGACATAATTTGAAAACTGAAACCATCAATTTTTCGTTAGAATCACTTAGGTAGTTGCACTATTGAGTTTGTGTGTGAATTTGTTGCTTTCCCATATTGTCTACAATCGTTCTTTTGGAAAATAAAGCAAGTTTGCTTTTTGAAATGGTTTTTGTGGATTTAATGATAATCTGAGATTTATGTGGCAAAAGGGTGTTATGTTAAGCATCTAGGTAGTTGCACCTCTGATTTTTTTTTTTTTTTTGGGCGAATTAATTGCTTTCCCAGATTGTTTATAATTGTTCTTTGTTTAAATGAAAAATTAGAGAAATTTACAAAAAATAGTGGAATGAGTCGTTCTGCAAGTCTTCTAGAGGTGCTAATATTGTCATATTATGTTGTGCAAGTTTAAGAATCATACATTGCTACTTGTTTTGATTTTAAGTATAGTACATAAGATTCTCTATGTTTCAGCATCTGAATTATTTTTTGGTTGTTTGAAAATTTGCATGAGGTATAAGAAGATGCTTCCCTAATGATTCTCTGGAACTTCACCACCAAAAACAACTTTTGCTTTTTGGTTGCTTTCTTAATCTGAAATTTGAAAAATTTAGGCCTGTTTGGATTGAGGAAAAGGAAGGGGGAGTAGAATAGAAACAAGCCAGTTCTCTTAACACAACAAATAAATATGATAACTTCACACATTGCATATGCATTAGACACTTCCCTTTTTGTGCAATAGGTTCAGCTTCCTAGAATATTAAGTTAATATGATTCAATTCTTTTCCTTTTTTTTTTTTTTTAATATTTGAAAAAAAGGGTTTTACGCATGTGATCATTGACCTGACCCACTTGAACCCACAGTGTCTAATTTTTCCTAGAATCTTTAGTTCTATTGATCCAGTTCTCCGTTTTACTTTGGCGTTTAGGATGGAATCAATTTTCCGACTTTTGTTGCATGAGCAAAGTCTTGTTCAAGTTGAACATCCAGACCCAAAGCTTCTTTTGTCACTTGATTATCATAGGCACGATTTTGCAACAACCCTTGAAACAGCAAAATGGCTGGTAGTTATTAATGTTGACCCCCACGTCCTATCAGTATATGTGTGTGTTTGGTTCTTTACATTTGTTTATCTTATACTGGTTATTGTCTCTAATAAGTTGGAAGATTTTGAAAGAGCAGTCAACTTGTCATCAATGACAGACAAATCTCAAATGCAGGAAGATATAATTTCCGGACACAAGCAATTTGTCAAAGCCATCATGGAACAAATCATTCATGCGGAGAAAAACTTGGAGGATACTTAATTGCAAGTTCCCATGAGAAATAATGAGTGGGTCAACTTGAATGAACAAGACAGAGATGGGTTAGCATTGTTTCCTGGGAAGCACCGACGCGGCTCCAGAGGAGCCGCATCGGAGTCGGACTCGGCGACGCGGCAGGGACGCCGCTGACTGCGAGTCCGTGCCGCGTCGGGCTGCGTCCGGCCACGTGGCAGCGCCGACGCGGCGCGAACCGGGCCGAATCGGGCTGACTCGGGCCGTATCGGCCGATTCGGCCGATTCCGAAATTTCCGGTTCTGGCGGAAATTAAAAAAAAAAAAAAAAAAAAAA
>NW_027069711.1:529134-592957 GCF_002906115.3 Quercus suber
AATCTATTGAATTTGCAATGGACGAAGTTACTAGCACAGAAACTTCGCCTTCATCTAATCAAGAAGTAAATGATGAATCTCCTCTTTGGCAGTATGTGACTAAAGTAGACAAACCACCTGGTGCTTCTGTTAAATCAGGTGGAAACACATACTTTAAGTGCAACTATTGTGATGTAGTTTTTATGGGATCCTATTCTAGGGTTAAGGCTCATTTATTAGCAATTTCTGGCAAAGGTATTAGAGCATGCCCTAAGGCGAAGAGCCATAGGCAGGAAATGCAGCGAATGCATGATCAAGTTGAGAATTATAAGAGAGAGAGAGAACGGAGAAGTGAAATTCCCTTACCCCCACCTCCCCCAGGCCGTGGGCTTGCTCCTATTTCTCCATTTCGAAGACAAGAAGGGAGTGATAGTACAAATCCGGTTGATAGTAAGAGGTGGAAGGTGGATTCTCCTTTGGAGAGAGCATTCCAAAATAGTACTAGACATGATTTGGATAGCAGAATTGCTAGGATGTTTTACACCGGTGGGCTTCCGTTTAACTTTGCAAGGAACCCATATTATCGTAGTTCCTATGCATATGCTGCTACCCATAACATTCCGAGTTATCTTCCTCCTGGATACAATGCCTTGAGAACAACACTTTTGCAAAAAGAAAGAGCTAATGTTGAAAGGCTTTTGAAACCAATTAAGGACTCTTGGCTTGAAAATGGTGTAAGTATAGTTTCTGATGGATGGTCAGATCCATAAAGGAGGCCTCTTATTAATATTATAGCTGTATCAGATGGGGGGCCAGTGTTTATAAAGGCAGTTGATGGGTCAGGTGAGTTCAAAGACAAACATTATATTGCTGGGGTGTTGAAGGATGCTATAAAAGAGATTGGACATGAAAAAGTTGTCCAAGTCATCACTGATAATGCTAATGTGATGAAATCTGCTGGAGCTCTTATTGAAGGTGAGTATCCTAAAATATTTTGGACACCTTGTGTTGTCCATACTCTCAATTTAGCCTTGAAGAATATTTGTGCAGTAAAAAACACTGAAAAGAATGAAGTTACATATGAGGAATGTAATTGGATTACACGTATTGGTGATAATGCATCTTTCATACGTGTTTTTGTCATGAACCATTCAATGAGGTTGGCAATGTTTAATGAATTTTGTCCATTAAAATTGCTCCAAGTTGCTGATACTAGATTTGCTTCGGTTGTTGTAATGCTGAAAAGATTGAAGTTGATAAAAAGATGCCTTCAAGCTATGGCTATTAGTGACCAATGGGCTTCTTATAGAGAGGATGATGTTGGAAAAGCTCAAAATGTGAAAGATATGATTCTAAGTGATCTTTGGTGGGATAAGGTTGATTATATTCTTGAATTCACAGGGCCCATTTATGATATGCTACGAATAGCCGACACAGATAAGCCTTGTCTTCATCTTGTGTATGAGATGTGGGATTCAATGATAGAAAAGGTGAATGCAATAATATATCGGCACGAAGACTTGGAAGATGATCAGTATAGCTTATTTTGGGCTGTGGTGTATGATATACTCATTGATCGATGGACCAAAAATTGTACACCAATACATTGCTTGGCTCATTCCTTAAATTCTAAGTAAGTACATTTATTTTCTATTTTCCTTAGTTCACCATTTTAGTAAAACACACGTTTCATCTATATTTGTTTTTTAATCTTTAACTAGGTATTACTCCATTGAATGGCTTTCGGGGAATCCAAAATGCATCCCTTCACATCGGGATCATGAAATTTCTATGGAAAGTAGCAAGTGTTTGGATCGATACTTTCAAGATGAGAGTGAATTAAAGCTGGTGGTGAAGTCTGAGTTTGCTACATTTTCAGGAGGAAGGTTTCCTTCACCAGATGCCTTGACAGATAGGTGGGCCTTACAACCTTTGGTTTGGTGGCAATATCATGGCTCCGCATTTCCAACTCTTCAAACCCTTGCCCTTAAACTTCTTGGACAACCTTGTTCATCCTCATGCGCTGAGAGAAATTGGAGCACATACAAATTCGTTCATTCCTTAAAAAGAAACAAAATGACTCCTGCACGTGCTGAGGATTTGGTATATGTGCATTCTAATCTTCGACTCTTGTCAAGGCGCAATGAGGAGTACGTCCATACAGCAACAAAGATGTGGGATATTGCAGGAGACTCTTGGAATGCGAGCGACATAAATGGAGGAGCTGGAATTCTTGAGAATGCAGCCCTTACACTTGATGAGCCAGAGTTGGAGGCCATGGTTATTGGGAATGCTAACACTAGTGCTACTACTAGTGAAAGTGAAGTTTGAAGTGAAGCTCAAAGTCAAGCTATTGATATTGAGGATGATGATGTTGGTGTTTGATTGTCTTGTTGATTGTCTTGTTGATTATCTTTTATTTTGTTTTAGTTTCGAACTTGTGAGTTGTAGTCTAATTTCTAAACATTATGGAATGTTTTAGTTTTAATCTTGTGGGTTGTATTGAATTTATGAACATCTTGTTTTAATTATTATCTACTATTGCTCTTAAATTTGGTATGTGTTTATATAATGTGAAAAAGTGTGCTTAGCAATATATTAAAAATATAAATAAATATATTTTTAATAATTTTTTAATCGCCGAGTCCCGCCGCACCCGCACCTACCTTTTTCAAAAATTGCCGAGTCCCAGTCCCGCACCCGCACCCGAGTCCCGAAACGCACCCGTGCTTCCTAGTTTTCAGGAGAACTGCCAGTTGTAGAGCATAGGAAACATAATTAGACTAGCTAGAAATATAAATACAAAAATGAACTAAATTCAAGATGATTAGATGTGTGACTTACAAGTGACACATTTTTTAAATTAAGTAAATGTGCATCTAACTCATAGTCATAGATTTAAGACGATAATTAATTTGAGACTTAAATGTGCATTTTTTTCTTCTTTTGAGTCTTTCTCTCTCTCTCTCTCTCTCTCTCTCTCTCTCTCTCCTCCTAACACTGTGTCACTACCCCTTCTTCTTGTTCTTCGCCTCATGCCACTTGCTGCCCCTTCATCCTACATCACTAACCCATTTATAATACTCTAAAAATGAAATGATTAAGAAAATTTGCAAATTATTAAGTTGATGAGCCTTGATTTAAATCACACTTCCTTCTCTCACAAGTATGGGTGAATGATAAAATCATCGGATGAAAGCACATTAGATGTGTTTGTAAATTACCAACCAAGTAAAAATATGAAAATAAACCTTCTATTTGTGCTGGCTTTTAATGCCTTAGTAGTAGCAGTGCTCTTAGTGCCTTAGTAGATAGTAGTAGCAAATATTTTCGTAATTTGGTATTTAGTGGTCATAACAAAACCATCGGAGGTTTGAAAGCTATAAAAAGACACAAGATTAGTGATTAGATACATATCTATCCTTATAGTGCCATCCAGACAAACTAGCTGCTTTATATAAAGCTGCCCTCCACCTCAGCACTTTCTCTATGTTATTCTCGATTTTTTTTTCATGTGTAGTTAGTGCTAATCCAAAACTACCTTCCTGCTTGCGTACTTCAGATGGATCTACCTTGTAAAAAACTGGTAAACTCTTTGTCTATTTTTCTCACACTCAAGAATCTCGGTAAGTTCTTCGAGGCACCAAGTGGAAAATGCATAGTTTTTAGAGAATATGATAATTGAAATCATTGATGATTTAATGGCTTTGATAAGTTCCGCTGAAATTTCTTCACCTCTTTGGAGATCTTCATTATCAATGAAGGTCTTGAAACCTTTGTCACACAAGGCTTGATATAAATGGCTAATAAAACCATGGCGAGTATCTTCACCTCTAAAACTCAAGAAGACATCATAGTCCCAATTCTGAGTGGAAGAAGAAAAGGAGTCTCCCTCATCGGTCGGGAAAGCCGCCATCAAGATCTATGAGGAGAAGATTGGAAAGATCAGAGATGCGATGAAATGAGAAGTACAAGAGATGAGTAAAACACACCAAAAAAAGTGTGTTTTTTGACAGAGCAATTTGAATGGAACGCTCAGGTTGAATGAACAATTAGGAAGGGGAATAGGAATGAAGGCCCTTTAAATCAACAACAACATAAACAAAACCCAAATGCAAATTGAGAAAAAGGGAAAAGCTGAGAGAAAGTACCGGGGCTTGGGTCGGTAATAGCTCGGCGATGGGGCGTGGCTTGCGTGGGTCGTCGATGGCTTCTTGAGCTGAGTAGAGAGCTTCGGTGAGGATGATGGATGAACGGAGCTGGACTTCGAAGATGGGTGAGAAGGACGATGAATCGGGTAGGCGATGGTGAAAAAGAGCAATTTGAATGGAACGCTCCAAATTGCCGAATAGGAAGGGGAATAGGAAAGGCCTCGAAAAAGAGCCTTTTACAGCAGAGAAATTCCTACGCGTCTTCTGTTTTCCTGAGAAGTTAAAGTAGAAATTGCAAACCAGTGTCTTTCTGTTTTTGACTCGCCGTCTTTATTCCATAGAAAAAGAAAAAAAGTAGTTTAGACTACCTCTTCCTCGAAGTTTCCGTGCTGCAATCTTTCCAACCAACGATCCCACGCAGTTTCAACTTTCCTTCCAACAAGTTAAAGTTGATTTGTTCCATCACATGTCACTCTCACGTGTACGAAGGTTCTGATTGGAAACTCAGGTGGTGAGATAAATTAGTTTGGTTTAAGATTGAAAAGTCTTGACATATTTATTAATTGATTTTTTATTTTTAATAATATTAATAAGACTAATAATAGAGTTATAAGTTATTTTACAATATTTTTATAAAATGTTAAAGTGGCCAATTTTTTATTGATTTTGTCTAGACTTATTATTAATATTATTTTTTTTATTTATCAATAATCAATTATCACATCAATAGTTTATTAATTTTTTTTGTAAAATAATTTATATCTCTAGTATTATTCATATTAATAAATATATAGAAGATAGGGTGTCAATTGTCAATGATTATAGTCTTTTTTTTTTTCTTTTTTTTTTTATAGAGTATCAATTATTTTTTAACAATGATTCTCTCAAAACTAGTTGGAAAATAAACTCTTCAAATTTTATGTCTTTATATTAAGTGTAAATTTTAAAAATCTATTTTGAATTACTTATTATATTCTCGTGCTTGCAAAATTTTAATAAAACTTAAAGAAACAATGCAAAACAATGACTTTTTGTTTTAGAATTTCCTAGGAAGTTAAGTAGAAATTGCAAAACAATGACTTTTTGTTTTAGACTTTTCTAAGAAGTTAAGTAGAAATTGGAAAACAATGACTTTTGTTTTAGGATTTCCTAAGAAGTTAAGTAGAAACAATGCAAAAAAATGACATTTTATTTTAGAATTTCCTAAGAAGTTAAGTAGAAATTGCAAAACAATGACTTTTTGTTTTAGAAAGGTCACTAAGCATTCACCTTTTGTTTGACTATGTAAAAATAAATAAATAAAGTGATGCAAGTGTAGTGGTCTTTAGCAGTGGGGCTTCAAGAATTTTTTTAAGGTGGTCATTAAGAAACTTAATTATAAAAAATATAATAAAAAGATAATTTCATATATTGAAAGGAAAAAAAAATACACAAATACATAAAATTTTACAATTTCCTTCTATGAGTTTTTATATTTTGAAATTATTACATTAGTTTTATTATCAATGCTACAAATTATATCTTCATCAAATTTTAGTTAATTTTTTTTTTTCTGTTTTTTTTTTTTTTCTGTTTAAAAGGACCTAATATATTATTAAGATAACCAAAGTTTAATTTTGTTGGACCTAAAAAAATTTAGAGTGGTCACAACTTTTTTTTAAGGATAGACAACTCGTAAATTTTTTTAAATTTATATATATAGTTATTATTATTACTTTTCCAAGTCGGGTGGTATTATGACCACCCTACCTTCAACGTGGAGCCATCCTTGGTCTTTAGGAACCTTTCATAACTGATTCATGGTTGTGTTTAGTTTTGAATATTTAAAATCAATAAATTTGAAGAACAATTGTTAATATAAATTATTTTATATAAATTTAATCACACATTATGATAAGAGTTTGGAGATTTTGTTATTTTTTAATACAAAAAAAAAAAAAAAAATCTTTTGAGATATTTAAATTCTAAAGGACATCTAACACATGGTCATTTTTGTTAGGTGCATCATAACACTGTGGGTCCAATCCACACTTGATAAACACCTCATTAAAGAGATAGTTGGACAAGCCACAAATGTCAGCCTATTTTCTTCTTGGGCAGTGACTTAGGCGTGCTGGACACGCTGGGGAGAAAAAGAAGAAAAGAAAGCTGCCATCCTTCTGGTCCTAAAGCAACAAATAATAATAATTAAAAAAAAAAAAAAAAAAAAGTAAAACGGCAGACATAGGAATAATAAAAATAGTTAAGAGTTGAAAATAAAAGATAAATCAGAGTGGTGAGTAAGTTTGAACGTGTTGTGTTTGAAAGAGTTTGTGCAGTGTTTATTAAATTTAAATTATTTAGCTCATATGGTGGGTTGGGAGTAGCTAGCGTAAAACACACTTTTTACAAGTTAATCTCTTAATTCAAAAATTATCTTCTTATAAACACTTTGTTATTACCTATCAAAAAAAATTCACACATCATCTGCTACTCAAATGATTTCGTAATCTCTTCTTGAAAACAGCAATTTACATGTATACCATGGGCCCTTTTTTTTTTTTTTCTCTAATAAAATCAAGAGAGATCTTTATAGGAAACAAGCTGCCAAAACAGCAACACAAAGTACCGCAAGCATAGAAAAGCAGTACAGAATCCAAGCTGATATGACAGCAAAACAAAACAAATCACGTTCTCATTAGTCTAAACAGAGGACCTACAATACCTGAGAAAGGCAATAGACAGTCCCCATTTACAGCAAACTTCTTTGTTCTCATCAACACAATGGAAGGACCCTCTGAACTCAAGTCTCATTTTCTACTATTTCTTAATGTTAGTAATAATCTGCTCCTCAAAACTAGGACAACCTTGATGCAACACAGCATTCCTGCATTTCCAGAATTGATAAACAGTGGCCCCCAAGCCAAGTTAACAAATTACAGCCTTCAATCTCTGCCCTCTCCAATTGTTTACAGCCCAATTAACTATCTTCTCCCAACCAATCTGAGGATTACATTGTAGGCTGAATTCCATAAATAAATCATTTTCCAAACTCTTCTTGCAATGTGGCATTCAAAGAATAAATGTCTCAGCTCTCTGAATTTGCCCTCAAGAAAAGGCACAATACATCAGTGTGTACTCCCCATTTCACCAATCAATCTCTTATAAGCAACCTGTGTTTCATCGCTAACCAACATATAAAGGCATGCCTAGGGATCATTTGTGGAAACCAAATCAGCTTCCACCAAATTACCACAGCGGCCTTATATCTGACTTCTTACCAGGCTGAAGCACAAGAGTAACAGCCATTCTTTGTATGCACCCAAACCAATGGTTACTAATGCTTAAAATGATCATGGATATAATACACATACAGGACAAATTATTTTTTACAAACCATTATGTACTCAAATATTCCAAAACAAAAGAAGATATAATCTGCAAAATGTTACAAGTGAGGGGAAAAAACAAAAAACAAAACCCTTCAACTAGGTTACAAAATCAATGCAATCTCGTCAATTCTTCAACTCTCTTGCAAAGCTCCTCAACTGTAACATTCATTGCTTTTGAAACCTCGTCCATCTTACTACGGTTGAGATCAAGGAATGACTCGATGAGATCTCCATCCAAGAAATTTCTGGCATCAACTACTTTCTTCTCATTGTTAAATGACCTCCACTGCTCGTGGCTCAACCCTCCAACACCCTTTATCACCTTCCTCAGGTTCGACTGAAGCTTCTCTAAAAAGAGATACTGCTCATGAGGAAGTGAAGCAATGACTCCAATTACACCATTAACAGTACCAAAAATGACAGTTGGAATCTGGCCCACATCAGAATCTGGCAAGCGCATAACAAGGGAACCATGTCGGAATCGATTGACAAATTCTCCAAGGTGATACTCGCCAGCTACCTCAAGACGGCCACGCTCCTCATCAGTGGCACCTTCACTGTTCTTCCGAACAGTCAAAAGATTGAAGTTATTTTCAGCACCAAGGTAAATGTCATCGTCAAGAATCTCAACAGCTGACATCCAATTTGCATTATAGTCACGGGCTCGCTCCTCAATGGCACCTTCTTCATGCTGAAAACAACGAGCAGTTGTGTATTAATCAGCAAGAGAACAGGCTAGCTATTAGAATCATTGTAAAACCTAATCCGCTGTCCAAGAAGACATGAAAACATTTATGTTTGAAGACCCAATAGGGGAGTCTTTTGTTGTTCAGCTGAAAGCAAGAAAACAAACAGGAAAACAGGAAGAAAACAGGCTAGCTATAAGAATCATGGTAAAACCTAAACCACTGGCCAAGACATTAAAAATTTATGTTTGAAGACCCAAATAGGGAAGTCTTTTGTTGTTGAGCGGAAAGCAAGCAAGACATGTATAATGTTGGACTTCTATATTATTTTCGATTGGTAACTTTTTTGAACCCACAACCGCCTCCTCTCCATGTAACTGTAAGTACAGGAAGAGGAGGTGCAACTTAGCTAGAGCTCATTGGCTGTTGGAGTAGTAGTCATTAGACAATAAGCATTACTTTAAACTAGTAAGTTCCCGTGCGATGCACGGATAATGTTGTAATGTTTTATGTAAATTTGTTTTTGAAAAATATTATACATATATTATAGCATATTTATTATAAAACTTGTTAGTAATGAGTTCATCATCAAAAGTAACAATTATAAATTACACACATACATCTATTATAATTATTTTGTTCAAGTAATTAGCAATAATTAAAACAATTTTAGAGTAATATTGTATAATAAAAGTTGATAAAAGTATATTAATTCATTCTATATTATTGATTTTTATTATGTGATGTAATAAAACGCTTCATTACAAAATCTTTTTTTGTTTTTTTTGTTTCTTCAATGCTTTGTTATTGTGGTATGGTGACGCTTGCTATCATCATCAATTTCTCCATCTTTAACGTTTGAAGTTTAGTCCGTCCATATTTGTTCAATTTTTGAGCTTTCATCATTTTTTCCTTTAATTTTGTTGCATCATTTGTGTTAATTACTAATGAATTGGCATCGGGAGATTCTTGATTGGATCTTACAAAGTTTGAACTTTGTCGCTAAGATTTTTCATAGGTATTTGCATTTATATTAAATTTCAATGATGTGACAGTTTTTTGTAAATTTTTTTTTATTTTTTATTTTTGTTAATTTTAGAATAGTGCAGCAAAAATAATTAATATAGCATATTGGATTATGTATATATTTTTTTTTCTTTCATACATTTTTGTCATTTGAAGGTGCATAAAAAATCTTAGCAACTATGTAATTTTCAAAACCATCCTTTAGATTGAATTCATTCAAATGAAGTAGGAAAATCCATTTTTTTCCTTTTTTTCCTTTTTTTTTTCAAATCTTGTGGGTTTCCTTCTCCAATATCAATAGTTTTATAATAATTTAAATAAGTTGTAAATCAGTTTATTTTTCAGCAAGATTTCTTGTAGATTTATTTGGGATTTTCTCAGCATCTCGATCAAATATCACAAAATTTGTTTTGTCAATTGCATCAAAAACTTCAATTTGAATCATGTATCTGAAGTAGTTTGCAATTGTGTGTATATATATACATATATATAGTAGTTACAGGGAGATAAATATATTATAAATATTTGGGGAGTATGTAATTAATGTGAGAGCCTCTAAGTTTGGAATAGAAAGATTTGTTTTTGTTTCACATTTTGCACACCAAAATAATCCTGCTTGTGATTTGACATTCCTTTCACAAAGTACACACAAAATGTAATATCAACCCATTGTTATATCAATGTTACTTATTGTTGACCAAGCTAGTGGTACTCTATCACCATTGGCTCATCCCTTATATGGCATGAAGATGGAGGCTATCTTTTCCATGTGAGACAACAAAATTATCTAAGGTTACAACATGGTCTAGCCCTTGACCTTTGAAGCAAAAATTGCCCCCACAGTTGTAATACTCTATCAGTTCACATCTTGCAATGAACTTTGAAATTAATATGTATTATTTTTTTTAATATAAATAATATGATGTGTTATTATTTTTTTACGTAAATGATGAGTATAATTTGAAATGATTAACAAACTTGTTTTGTAAGATCTTATTCAATGCATTTTATCTTTATTATTGTCTTCATATTATTTAAAGATAAATCATCTTATGAAAATTGTTTTGCATGTATTTTTGGTATTTCTTGTATAGGATCATGTTTTTTAACATTCTTATCATTGAATTTTTTTAAAGAAAAATATTAAGTTAATGGCATTTTGTGAGATATTATATGCTATTTATTAGACTTTTTGTTATTATAAATTTTAGAAATATGCACTTGTCAATTATTTCAACACCCTCAAAGATCCCAAGATTTATATATATTTTTGTTGCACTGGTCGATGATAGAGAATTTGTCTGCGTAAATTGTATAGAACATTATTGATAGACAAAAATATATTGAATTGAAATTGGGGAAAAATTGAGACATGATTTCATGAGAATAAGATTTTCTAGAAGTATCATCTATACATGGGGAAGGAAGAAGAGAGTTTGTAAGAGGGTAAGATTTTTTGCTTTGATTTGCACATGGGAATGGTCAAACTTTGGTCATAACATATAAGGTAATAATTGAGCTTGAGTTTTTCATAAAGTTTGGTCTACTTTTAAAAGGTAATCCACTTTGTAGTGAATAACTTTTGGTCTAATTGGTCTAATTGTCAAGAACAACTCACATTTGATATAATAGTAAAAAGAAGTTACAATGATCTATTGAGTAACAATAAAAAATACTTAATAAAAAAAAAAAAAGTAAAAAATGTTAAATTTATATGATAGTAAAAATAAGTTACTATGATTTATTGGGTAACAGTGAAAAAAAAAAAACTTAATGAAAAGAGGTAAAAAAGACTAAATGCAATATTAGAGTGCCACGTGGCAGGACCTCATGCACTCTCGCATGAGGTCTCTAATTTTATATATATATATTGAGGTAATAACTGAGCTTGAATTTTTCATAATGTTTGGTCTACTTTTAAAAGGTAATCCATTTTGTAGTGAATAGATTTTGGTCTAATTGTCAAGTACAGCTCACATTTGATATAATAGTAAAAAGAAGTTACTATGATCTATTGAATAACAGTAAAAAATACTTAATAAAAATTTAAAAAAAAGGTAAAAATGTTAAATTTATATGATAGTAAAAAAAAGTTATTATGATCTATTGGGTAACAATAAAAAAAACTAAATGAAATGAGGTAAAAAATACTAAATGTAATATTAGTGTCACGTGGCAGGACTTCATGCACTCTCACATGAGTCTCTGCTTTTATATATATATATTGATTGATGTCTTGACAGTAAATGATAGGGTAATAAAATATTGACGGCTTATCACTTACCTTGTAGATTAACAAGGAGATTGATTTCATCAGGTCACCAACAACAATGAAATCTCCACGAGTTTGCACATAGAGGGCAAGTATGTGTCCGTGATGTCCACATTCAGATTGTAACTCTCGAGTACCATCATCCCGGAGCATCCACTTGTACAATTGGATTTTTTGATTGATACCAGCCAGCAGCTTGCCGTTGAAAGCATTCAGAGAGTAAACAGATCCTTTGGTTTCCTTCTCAGCAATAAGCTGTAGCTTCCCGTCTTCAACAATGAAAACTAATATTCGGCCCTAAAAATTGTTCATGAAGGAAAAACAAAAGTTGGAATGACAGCATCATGTCTAATTTTAGGTTTTGGGGAAGTAAATAAGAAAAAGTATCAGTAGTGTCACAATTACCTTGGTTGGCTCATTCTCTTCTGGCAATACATATGCAGTGCCAGCACAGTAGTACACATTACTATCATCAGAGAAAGAACAACTAAGGATGGAGCAAGCATATTCAAAGGTGTCAAGTTGGTAAGTGGATATGAACTCAAAGGTCTGGTCATCCAGCAGACGGATATAGTGTGTTTCAGAATCTTCTGTACTGGACTGGTTTGACTTCAGACTGCAAATAGCAAAGGTCCTGGACTGCTCCTGATGACAGATACGGCGTGCATGCTCCCCAAGCGGTATAGAGCGGATATGAAGTTTCTGGATATCATCAATGGTGCCAATAGTAAGTTCACCTTCTTTTGCGATTGCAAGGCTGTTGACAAAAGAATAAAAAAGAAAAATCAATTTATTGAGAGAGAAAAAGGCCCTAGTGTCGTGTCTAGTCAGGCCAACAATTATGCAAATGTGTGTGAACCTCTTCTTTCTCTGGCATTTCACTTTTTGAAGCATGATGGTTTTCCGAATGCTATCTAGTTATCGTAAATCATTATACCATAATAAATACTCCATCTGTCCCATAATGAGTATATTGGTTTCATTTTATCTCGTCCCATTATGTGTCCACAATTAGGTGAAAGCAATTATCATTTTATCTTAATCTTGCATACCACCTTCCCCACACAACTCTTTAAGACGTGATTTTTTTTTTTTTTTTTTTTTTTGGGGGAAAATTTTATATATAATTTTTTTTTTTTTCAGGCCAGTTTAGTCCTAGGACCACCCTACCCTTAACGTGGCACCACCGCCGCACACTAGTGTTATTTTTGTTGTTATATTTAACGGAATCCTACTGCACGTGACAAGCACATGCATCTTGCTTAGGTGAAACAAACTTAAAAGACCAAAACACCCTTTTTCAAAATCAATTAAAACAAAACCCAATTTTTCCACATCTCTCTCCTGTGAGTGCCTCTCCCAAATTCAGATTCTTGTAAACCCTAAAGACACATGACCATGTCTTTGCTTCTAGACCCCAAACTGCTGCTAATAAATATAGCACTTATAACTATCTCAATATTACATGGGCACTTTATGGACCTTATTGGCGTCAAAAGAGCATAAGATTTACCTCTCTGAGCTATTTAGCTCAAAACAACTCGAAACCTATCAGTATATTCATGTTGAAGAAATGTGAGCCTTTATGTCACGCCTTTGCACCTTGTCAAGGAAGCCAATTAGGCTTAAAGACCATCTCTGCCTTTACACCTTGTCAGGGAAGCCAATTATGCTTAAAGATCATCTCTCCCGTCTTACTCTAAGCATTATAAGCAAAATTGTATTGGTTCCATAAAAAATAAAAAATAAAAGCTAAATTGTATTGGCCAAGAAGTATTTTAATGAAACTTTGATTATGACGCTTGAAGAATTTTAAGAAATGTTAGACAAGTTGTTCTTGTTAAATGGGGCGTTGAACATAGGGGTTGGAGTAGTGGTGGAGCAGAAGCAATTTTCAAATTGGGGATTTAGGGTTTACAAGAATTTGAATTTGGGAGAGGCACGTACGTGAGAGAGATGTAAAAAAAAATTGGGTTTTGTTTTAATTGATTTTGAAGAAGGGTGTTTCGGTCTTTTAAGTTTGTTCCACTAAGCAAGAATCATGTGCTTGTCGTGTGCATGTCATGTGCAGTAGGATTCTGTTAAACATAATAGCAAAAATAACACCAGGGTGCAAAGTGCGATAATTGTGATAGTTTAGGGTGCAATGTGTGTGTTCGAATAGTTTTGAGTGCAAAGTATAATCTGATGCATAGTTTAGGGTAGTAAAATGTAATTTCTCCTTAATTCTTCAATCAAGTTTTCCAATACAAGTACCCCGCAACTTTGAATAGTTTGAAATTAAAATTTTCAACTCTATTAGAGTCGATATATGAAATACATTAGTATTTGCTAGAAAGTAAAAAAAAAATCTTATTAGTTACGAGAGATGGGCTCACAAGATTTGATTTCCATTAAGACCTTTAATTACTTTCTCAGCAGTTTGGACCTCTTAAGTTGACATCTTTCATCTTTGTAATCAATTTCCATTAATTCAAGAGATTAAATTGGGCCAGGAGCTAGCGTAAAAGGTATGTTTTACGCCAGCCAATCCTAACCCACCACGTCAGTAAAATAATTTAAATTCAATACACTCACTATACAAAACTATAACCCAGTTAAAACACCAAACCCTTTCAAACACAACACGTTTAGACACACCCACACCCACACCCACCTCCACTACCTCACCGCCCACCTCACCCAACCCTTCACTCCCACCCACCTCCTCCACTTCCTCAAATCCAAACTCCACCACCGCCTTTCCTTCACTCACTTCGACTTTTACATCTTCAACTAGGCTTCCACCATCAACTCTTTTCACCATGATCACTCCAATGGCTCGCACTCTCGCCTTCTCTCACCGCTTCGCCCACCTTTCCTCCCTCCTCCAATTCTTTGCCTCCAATCCCTGCCCTTACTCTGACAGTATTTTCTCTTGCCCACAAACCGAACCCATATTCAAATTTTCAATCAATGCTTGTAGAGTTAGGAAATTGGATGATGCTGTTGTTGCTTTTGAATCTATCAAAAAATTGATTGATGGGAGGCCTAGTGTTGTGCTTTATAATGTGAAAAAAACATGGTTTATAGTAACATTTTAGACTGTAAACATAGGTTACAATAGTGATAGGTTTTATTAGAATGACTTGTTTTGACATGAACGAGATAAATTCATACCGAATCAATTGACCCATTCCGATGTATTTGCTAGTCCAAGCCAAGGTAGAGTTCCCCAGCTTTGTGGACAAAGCTGCTGTCCTTCTGGTCCTAAAGTAACAAATAATAATAATTTAAAAAAAAAAAGTAAAGTAAAACGGCAAACATAGGAATAGTAAAAATAGTTGAAAGTTAAAAATAAAAGGCAAATTAGAGTGGTGAGTAAGTTTGAACGTGTTGTGTTTGAAAGGGTTTGTGCAGTGTGTATTGAATTTAAATTATTTAGCCGATGTGACGGGTTAGGAGTGGCTGGCGTAAAACACACAATTTACGCCAGCTCCTGACTTTATGCCAACTTTTACGCCAGCTCTCGACCTAATTTAATCTCTTAATTCAAACATCATCTTCTTATAAACACTTTGTTATAACCTATCAAAAAAAATTCACATTATCTTCTACTCAAATGATTTTGTAATCTCTTCTTGAAAACAGCAATTTACATGTGTACCATGGGCCCAAATTATATTTTTTCTTTAATAAAATCAAGAGAGATCTTTATAGGAAACAAGCTGCCAAAACAGCAACACAAAGTACAGCAAGCAGAGAAAAGCAACACAGAATACAAGCTGATATGACAGCAAACACAAAAAAAATCACGTTCTCATTAGGCTAAACAGAGGACCTAAAATACCTGAGAAAGGCAATAGATAGTCCCCATTTACAGCAAACTTCTTTGTTCTCATCAACACAATGGAAGGACCCTCTGAACTCAAGTCTCATTTTCTCGTATTTCTTAATGTTAGTAATAATCTGCTCTTCAAAACTAGGAAATAAATCATTTTCCAGACTCTTCTTGCAACGTGGCATTCAAAGAATAAATGTCTCAGCTCTCTGAATTTGCCCTCAAGAATAGGCACAATACATCGCTTTGTACTCCCCATTTCACCAATCAATCTCTTGTAAGCAACCTGTGTTTCATCACTAACCAACATATAAAGGCATACCTAGGGATCATTTGTGGAAACCAAATCAGCTTCCACCAAATTACCACAGCAGCCTTATATCTGACTTCTTACCAGGCTGAAGCACAAGAGTAACAGCCATTCTTTGTATGCACCCAAACCAATGGTTACTAACGAAAGATGATAGCTTAAAATGATCATGGATATAATACACATACAGGACAAATTATTTTTTACAAACCATTATGTACTCAAATATGCCAAAACAAAAGAAGATATAATCTGCAAAATGTTACAAGTGAGGGGAAAAAAAACAAAACCCTTCAACTAGGTTACAAAATCAATGCAATCTCGTCAATTCTTCAACTCTCTTGCAAAGCTCCTCAACTGTAACATTCATTGCTTTTGAAACCTCGTCCATCTTCCTACGGTTGAGATCAAGGAATGACTTGATGAGATCTCCATCCAAGAAATTTCTGGCATCAACTACTTTCTTCTCATTGTTAAATGACCTCCACTGCTCATGGCTCAACCCTCCAACACCCTTTATCACCTTCCTCAGGTTCGACTGAAGCTTCTCTAAAAAGAGATACTGCTCATGAGGAAGTGAAGCAATGACTCAAATTACACCATTAACAGTACCAAAAATGACAGTTGGAATCTGGTCCACATCAGAATCTGGCAAGCGCATAACTAGGGAACCATGTCGGAATCGATTGACAAATTCTCCAAGGTGATACTCGCCAGCTACCTGACGGCCCCGCTCCTCATCAGTGGCACCTTCACTGTTCTTCTGAACAGTCAAAAGATTGAAGTTATTTTCAGCACCAAGGTAAATGTCATCATCAAGAATCTCAACAGCTGACATCCAATTTGCATTATGGTCACGGGCTCGCTCCTCAATTGCACCTTCTTCATGCTGGAAACAACGAGCAGTTGTGTATTAATCAGCAAGAGAACAGGCTAGCTATTAGAATCATCGTAAAATCTAATCCGCTGTCCAAGAAGACATGAAAACATTTATGTTTGAAGACCCAATAGGGGAGTATTTTGTTGTTCAGCGGAAAGCAAGAAAACAAACAGGAAAACAGGAAGAAAACAGGCTAGCTATAAGAATCATGGTAAAACCTAAACCACTGGCCAAGAAGGCATTAAAAATTTATGTTTGAAGACCCAAATAGGGGAGTCTTTTGTTGTTGAGCGGAAAGCAAACAGGACATGTATAATGTTGGACTTGTATATTATTTTCGATTGATAACTTTTTTGAACCCACAACCCCCTCCTCTCCCTGTAACTGTAAGTACAGGAAGAGGAGGTGCAACTCAGCTAGAGCTCATTGGCTGTTGGAGTAGTAGACATTAGACAATAAGCATTACTTTGAATGTCTTGACGGTAAATGATAGGGTATTAAAATATTGACGGCTTATCACTTACCTTGTAGATTGACAAGGAGATTGATTTCATCAGTTCACCAACAACAATGAAATCTCCACGAGTTTTCACATAGAGGGCAAGTATGTGTCCGTGATGTCCACATTCAGATTGTAACTCACGAGCACCATCTTCCCGGAGCATCCACTTGTACAATTGGATTTTTTGATTGATACCAGCCAGCAGCTTGCCGTTGAAAGCATTCAGAGCGTAAACAGATCCTTTGGTTTCCTTCTCAGCAATAAGCTGTAGCTTTCCCGTCTTCAACAATGAAAACTAACATTCGGCCCTAAAAATTGTTCATGAAGGAAAAACAAAAGTTGGAATGACAGCATCATATCTAATTTCAGGTTTTGGGGAATTAAAAATTAAATAAGAAAAAGGGATCAGTAGTGTCACAATTACCTTGGTTGGCTCATTCTCTTCTGGCAATACATATGCAGTGCCAGCACAGTAGTACACATTACTATCATCAGAGAAAGAACAACTAAGGACGGAGCAAGCGTATTCAAAGGTGTCAAGTTGGTAGGTGGATATGAACTCAAAGGTCGGGTCATCCAGCAGACGGATATAGTGCGTTTCAGAATCTTCTGTACTGGACTGGTTTGACTTCAGACTGCAAATAGCAAAGGTCCTGGACTGCTCCTGCATCTTTTGAAAAAATTGTGTAGTTAACAAGGATGACAAACCTTACAAAGGGAATATCACTGTTACAAGAAGTAGTCAGCTTTATACTTGCAAACAAAAAAAAAAAACAAAAAAAAAAAAAATTAGCAGCTTTATTGTGGACAGACCGGACAGGTTCATTCAGACTAGCATACTTGATCCATTCAGAAGCAAATTATTGCCTAGAACCCCTAAACTTTGGTACACTATCTGTTTATCTTCCAATATAATTCATATGGTGCAACAATAAATAAAAAAGATGGTCAAACAATTTTGACCTATAAAAACTTGCTTAGGTAGGTATATTTTTGCTGTTAATGCCAATTCCCCCATATTGGCCAAAATAAGAAAACAGAAATCCATCATTGTCCAGAATCCAGATATTACCGCTTTATCACAGCAACTCATTAAGAAGTGCACAGAGTCATGTTCAGGATGAGCAATTATGAAAAATAATTAAAAACAATGAATAAAATTATTCCCCAACTATAGGAAAAAAAGTAAACAGATATTTCTCCAGGTAAAGATATAAAATGACATGTAGCACTTAAGATTTTGACAATTAAGTTTACTAATTTGATCCAATGTTCATTTCTTGGTAATAACGATATTTCATATTTGCATTAATTTTAAAGTAATTTTACAACAGGTCAGGGAAACAATTTTAAGAACACAAGCTATATCAGCTACTCCTACAAACAAATCACCAGTGCAAAGAATCCAAAAAATCAACAGCACAAGAAGGTCTACTATCATCTACAAAGATTTAGGAAAATAAAGTAATGACAAACCGAGACTTTATTCTCTCAATTGAAAGGTACGATCTCTAAAATTTTCCCTATTCCTTTCCCTCAAAATAATCCACATATGGCATAATGGAACCACATTCCAAATACTACCCCATAACGAGTTACGTTTCCTTTTCAACTCCTCCAACATGTAAACAGCCTAGGCACCGATTTGCATTACCCATCTCACTTCAAATACCACAAAAACAAAAGTCCATGGTTCAATACATCAAACCAAAAAGACAATCTTCTACCATCACCAACCAAGAATTTAATATATATCTGTAACTTTGATCTAATCGCTTTCCTAACACCCCACCCCCTCTCTTCCACCACATATTTAGCTACTACCACCCTTCTCTACAAATCACCATCCTCTTGTATGAGCCTCCACAACCATTTCCCCAGTAGTTCTTGGTTGAAATTACCTAGCAAATGAACAAATAATCTTCTAGTAAACTGATTAAACTTCTTCTCCTCCTCCATTCTCAAATCAAGTAGCACCTTCTCCAATCTATTAGCTACACTAACCGGAATAGAAAAGAGAGGTAATAAGCAAGCAAGCTTGAGAGAGCGCTCTTTATAAAAGTCGCCCTACCCCCTTTTGATAGATACAATTTCTTCAACCCTGCAAAACTCTCTCAGTCCTCTCGATTGTACTATTCCACGCTGAGCTAGCCTCAAGGCTCCATTTGTTGGGGTGAAAAGGGATAGGCCCAAAGAGCCCTTCTTTAACACTTTAGGGAGTGGGGGTGAAGGGGGGTTTACATACAACCAAGGCAAAGTGGTTTATGATTGAATCTCAGAGGCATTCTTATCATTTGGTAATCCAAGTCCATGTCCTATTTTGGGTTCACTCTAAGCTTGGACAACCACCTAAAAGGTGTGATGTACATGCACCCAATTCAAGGGGGTGCAACCTTCTCAGTTTGGGCCTCATATTTCTCCTACATAAGATGTTGTATGGTGGACGCTGTTCTATGCAAATCCACTTTGAAAGGACATCATACCAAAGTTGTACAATTAGGGCTGCGGTATGGTTTTATTCTGTTTATAGTATCAGAGGTTATGTTCCTTTTTTGCTTTTTTCTTTTTGGGGGGGGGGGGGGGGGGGGGGAATTCTTCTCATTCTTCTTTGGCAGCTACGGCTACAGTGGAGATCAGAGGGGTTTAGCCCCAAAAGGAATTTGGGTTTTAGATCCTTGGGAAATCATTTTCTTAATAGCGCTATTCTCCTTTCATCTGGAGCTGCCGTAACTTGGGCTCATCATGCTACACTTGTGGGGAAGGAAGAAATGGGCAGTTTATGCTTTAGTAGCTACCGTTTCACTGGATCTAGTATTCACTGGTCTAGTATTCATGGCTTTCAAGGAATGGAATATTATAAAGCACCCTTTCACTATTTGGATAGTATTTATGTTCAACCTTTTTCTTAGCAACTGGCTTTCATGGTTTTCATGTGATTATAGGTACTCTTTAGTCTGTTCTCAATCATATGTGGTATGTGGTATTTGCCAATATCTTGGTCATCTAACAAGGAGTTTCACATTGGCTTTGAAGCAGATGGTACTGGCATTTTGTAGATGTGGTTCGGTTATTCCTATTTGTCTCAAAATTATAGAGAGAAATGGATGAGTGAAAACACTTTACCGCCGTTTGGTTGGGCAAAATATAAAGCGGATAGAAAAGGGTGTGGCTGGTTGTTGCTACCTGGGCCCACCAAAACATGAGTGTTTAAAACAACAATACTAAATTTTTTTTTTTTCTTTAAAGTGAAGTGAAGAACATTCTGAGAAAATAAAAAATAAAAACCACATAAAGATCCTCGTTGTGTGAGTTTTCACTGCTTCTTAGCAACCAGAGAAGATTCCAACCACCACCGAATACTCTGACGATTCTTGGTAAAATCCTATTGTTCTGTGTATTCTCTCTCTTTTTTTCCTTTTCTTTTTTTCATGTGTGCTTAAGATCTAAGCTCGTCTTGAACCAAAAAAACCAAGTCATTGTAGTCAAATTCTATTGGAAAAATTACCCCCAAAATAATAGGGGGGATATTGGTACATTCATATAAACTACCTCTTTTATTCTTCACAACCAAACAAAAGAAATTTAATTATTTTTTATAATTCAATTGTTACAAGTGGGGAGGGGTATTTGAACCTCATAAAGGAGTCCAGACAATACAGTCAATTTAGCTCGTACCTACTAATTTTTTATGAATAGAAATGTGTTGCATTCCAAAATAAAATCAAGATATACCAGATCAAATGTAAATTGGACATAAGAGGATAAATTCAGAATTATTAACCAACTCTATCCTATATTGATTGGGTACTGGCCAACTTAGAAGGGAGGGGTGGAGAGAAAATACCTGTCTGGAAAAGCTGCAGAGTTAAAAGGGCACATATGGCTAACTTCTTTCAAATTAACATTGCTGTAAAGTAGCTTCTTGTTGCTACTGTAGATAACAGTTGGCCTATCTGACGCGGCAAATACATGTGTAGTATTCTTGGAAGAGAAAGTGCGAAGAGTAATAGGCTGGGTCCCAAGAGAGACCTTTTTCCTATCTGCTAGTTCACCAGTACTTGTGTTCAATAGAAAATTTAATAAATGTCCATCTCCAAGGGCACATAACAAGTAAGATATCTGAAAGAAACCAAAAAAAAAAACATACAAACTTGAGAGGTGCGAAAAACTAGGAAGCATATAATTAATGAATTGAAGAAGAATGTTCATTAACTTAATTGGATGTCACTCCCCGCCCCTTTTTTTAATGTTCAAATAGATGTCAAGATTACCATTGAAATTCCTCTAGAAGTCTACAATAAGAATTTTTTTTTTTAAGTATTTGAGCAGGAGGGGAAGGGGAGATTCAAACTAGTGACATCTGCCTCACAAGGCATGGTCTCCCATTGAGGTGCAATAAGAACCTAAGAAGCACTACCGTTGACACTGACACAACAACACAACAATATATACATGTGCGCGCATGTGTGTGCACATGCAATTTTAGGTTTAAATGCAATAAAGTTTGTGTGTTAATTTTATTTACGAATTTATAAATTCTTTTAGCAAATATAATCTCTTTAATGTTAGGATTGAATCGCCCTTTTCTCCATAAGGAATGCCACATTGTTCAAAAATATAAAGAGGCCCAGTATCTTATGGCGCTAACTGGCTGGAACCATCCACTAATACTTTTTTTCTCAGAAAACTCTTTATCCTCTACAAGGCTATGATTTCTTCTCACTTTCCTTGCTTAAGAACAAAAAAGAAAAACACCCCTTCCACAATAATCTCACAACACAAAAAAACCGAGAGAGAGAAGCAGAGGTAGCTCAGCCTCCACCACCAAAGCTCCAGGATTGATGGCCTCATCCCAACATCAGGGACAGAGTCCACTCCTCTGAACTCTACTGCCTCGCCCTATGCCATGAATGCATTGAGAAGGCTCCTATGATCTCTGCCACCATGGTCACTACAACCTCATTGACTCCCTCCTCCTTGAATTAAACCAGGTCCCATCTCACAGTAGGTCATCATGCATCATCACACTTTTCCAAAATTTCAAGCCTTCCATTTTTTATTTCTTTTCAACTTTAAGCTTACTGTGTCTCAAATGTATCCAGAAAATGTCCCAACTTTAATACACACACAAATGCAGTTAGGTCCTATGCAAGTCTGTGTTTAACATGAACACAGACTGTCTGTGTTTTAGATAAAAACTAATAATTGTGAATTTTTTTTATTTTATAAAAAACCTTCCTTAAAGGAGGTTTTCCAGTGTTATTTGGCCTAGTCAGGATAAAGAGGCTTCAGTGATGGATCTTACAAAGTTCTGCAATGGTGCCCTACAGTAGGATTTAAATTTTGTGAGAGCTATGCAGTATCGGGAGTTGGAGTAGTTGGGGGTTTTATGGATTTAATCTACTCTATTCCTGTGAGAAGGGCAGGACAAGTTTTGATGGAGGTCAGCTAAAAGATGGGGGTTTGAGATTGACGGGTATTATCAGTCTTTGATTTGTATTATTGATATATCTTTTCCCTGGAGAAGCATTTGGAGGTCAAAGGAGCCACCCAAAGTTGCTTTGTTCATGTGGACTCTGGCTTTGGGCAAAATATTGACGATAGATAAACTAAGAAGGAGAAGAATGGTTGTGATAGACTAGTGTTATATGTGTAAATGTGCTTGGGGGGGGGGGGGGGAGCAAAATATTGACGATAGATAAACTAAGAAGGAGAAGAATGGTTGTGATAGACTAGTGTTATATGTGTAAATGTGCTTGGGGGGGGGGGGGAGGTTGGGAGTCTATGGACCATTTACTCCTTCACTGTCCTACTGCCACAGAGTTATGGTCTATGGTGCTCGGGCTGTTTGGGTTTCCTGGATTATGCCGAAAAGTGTTGCGGAGTTACTAGCTTCTTGACAAGGCCGGTTTGGGCATCATCGGAATATACCTATTTGGAAAGCCATTCCACGTTGTTAGCTGTGGTGCATTTGGAAGGAGCATAATGCTCAAAGTTTTGAGGACTGTGAACGGACTTTCCTGAGCTTAAGCCTTTTCTTTTCAAAGTTTGTTTGATTGGATGTTAGCTTTAGGATCTCTCTCTATTTGTTCTTTCCTGGATATGCTTGATCTTTGTACTTTGAGAGTTTAATTTACTTGATTTTCTTATTCCCCTGCATACCCCCCGGAGTACTTTGGCTCTTTTTTTACATCAATAAGAATGTTATTCATTAAAAAGAAAATGCCTTAAAAGAATTGAGGCAAGAGTAAAAGAAAATAAAGGTCAAACACAAGCATACCCCTTCAAAGACACAAAGAAGAACAGAGCGAGGTATAATTTCTCCCCCCAAAGGCTCCTTAGTGATAAGATTCAGGTCAGGAAGCGAAAATATCCGCACACTAATATCTGTCCACATACCAACAGCAGCTAGCTGACTATAGTTGGGATTCTCCCCAATGGGGTTTATGTCAAGGCATGAGATCTCATACTCCAATTGTGCATGTTTTACTTCCGTCAAGACCCCATCTCCAATTTCTAAATAAACCAAATGGCCACCACCAGTTGCCAATAAAACCTGTCATAGAAGTGCGATGCATCAATTGGTTATTTATTTTACAAAGACAACACAAAATGTTTACAAATACAATCCGAAAAAGGTAAGAGAGTGCCCAATAAACAGCAATTATGTTCTCCACTTATTTGCAATATTGTAGGAGGTACATTCTCAAAACTCAATCCATGCCCACCCAAAGAAGTGCACCATATGATGAACCAGATTTTAAAAACAAAGAACAAACTAATTTATGGGGGGAGTGTTGAAAAAATAATTTTTGGAGTTACAAGAATAATTAACTAATAAATTTTTTTTTTTTTAAATGTTATTGAAATGCATTATTGACTTTTTTTTAGGAGAATAACAAAAATTACAAGATAATGGAAAGATCAGATCATGACAGTACAGAAATGGGTAAACTAACCTGGGTGGCATTAGCAGTGGCAACATTAATTGAATAGCCAGGTCGAGCATTCCATTCATTCCGTAGCTCTCTAGATGTAGAACTGACCAGTCTCACAGAGCTTGAAGTTACCTGTAAAGGCATTTAATTAGCCAGATGGAGCATTCAATTCATTCCATTTACTGACTTTTTAAGCTCAAACTCTAATCCTTGTGCACAAATAATACTTTTGCACCCATATAATGCAAGTAAATAAAATTGTAGCTAAAGGAATTGTTCATCTCCACATCTTCCATGACACAATCAAATTATATAGGCCTAAACAAATGCCTCAAGAAAATGAAATTAATAGAAAACATTCATCTAGTTTGGATTCAAATCATCCAAAAATATTTTTATCAGTAGATGAAGTCATAGATTGATAAGTAAAACAGTTAGAAAACCTACTTGTACAAGTTGGTTGAAAACAGCATCATGGCAAAATAGGGTCTGCACTTGAGAGCAGAAGCCCTCTATCTCAGTTTCTTCCAACTCATCCTCAATATTCATCGCCAAAATTCGTGTCTCACTGATAAAACTTACAACCAGGAATGTGTCAAATGGATCATCTGTGGAAGATCTTAGTGACCACATTCCCTTGATACCTTGAAGTTCCACTGAAGCCTATTCGATTTCATATACATACATGCATCAACATATTGCTATTATATAAGTGCTTACAGGGTTTGAGGGAAAAGTAAACTGCTAAGCCAAAACATACCTGTTCATTAATTCCTATTCCATTTCGAACTATGCGAAGAGAACCATCTTTATAAGCTCCAGAACAAGTTACAACCTGACCTTGGCCTTGCCTCTCAAGGTCCACAACACAAAAGTCAACAATTGGCCCCAAATTGACATATCGTTCCAGTACTTCCACATATGAGCCTTTTGCATCAGGGTGAAGATTTAACTTTACAAGCTGCATGCACACCATTATGAAGTGTTAATATCTGATATTGCAAGTAACCTTAAAACAATAAACAACTAAAATCCATGAGTCATATTGAGATTATACAACATATTCAAAATCCCTAACTAAGCCATATACTGAAGGAATTAGAATGCCTTTTGCTTAACATTGCAATAAAGCAAAGCAGATACACAAAAATGTAGCAAGAGGTTGCAAACATATCCTCACATAAAAACCTGCTTGTCATTGTAAGCTTCTTTAGGGGAAAAAAAGGAGCAAGTTGAATTCTTTTTTTTTTTTTTTTTTTTTTGATAGGTAAGAAAAATATATTCAAAACCTGCTAGATGCAAATTAGCACCAACATATCAAAAGTACAATTACCAAGTCAAATTCTTTTGCCGCATTAAATTACCAATTGTCCCTAAAGCTCTATTGGGAAATGGTAAATTTAATCATTTAACCCCATACTTCTAACGCTCCCCACACATGTGGGCTCAAATTTCATTTTAATAGGTGAGGCCCAACACGTGGGATCTTAAATGGGGAGACAGGGATAGAACTCAAAGCCTCCTGCTCTAATACCATGTTAAATTACTTGAGGTTGCAACTAGGAACAGGGGAGCACTCTCTACATTTGTAGAATATGTTCCATAAGTGTCAACCTAGGGGTTCCAGATATCTACTATGGATAGTACACATTACCACATTTTCATTATGTCAATCTCTAATAAAGGCTATAGGCTTAAATTTAAGGTTGAAATAACATTTCGGAGAGTCCAGATCACTTAAGACTAGGGAAAAAATGAAAATTCAGATCCAATTTCTCAGGTGGTGGTGGGGGGAATCCTACCAGTTTCAAGGTTCTCCGAGTTTCAGATTGGCAAATAAACTGAAAGCTTTGAAAATGGAATGACAAAGAATTTGGGATTGTGGAGATTAAGAGAAATAATTTGTGGCATTACCTTAATGAGCTGGACAACATTGGGGAAAGTCGACTTCTTACAGTTGAGGAGAAATTAGATAAGGATTGGCTTCAAGTTGAGCTCGAAAAGACAACTGTCTTGGAGGAGATTTGTTGGAGACAAGCTTAGAGTGCTTTGGTTAAGGAATAGGGATAGAAATACAAAATTTTTTCATCAAGTAGCCAACTCTCCCAGAACATTTAATTCTATTACCAATTTGTTGGTTGATGAAGAGTTCACTACCAATCCAGCAACCATATTTGAGTCTATTACACAATTTTGTAAGCACTTGTATTCTGGAGGGATACCAAAGACCAGTATTGGACAAGCTGGAGTTTTCAAGGATATTAGAGGAGAATGTTGTGTGGTTGAATAGACCCTTCGATTAAGAAGTTTTGGGGGTGGAAAAAAAAACCCTTCAACGGAGATAAGGCACCCAGACCTTATGGTTTTTCTATGGTGGCTTTCTTTCTCAAAGTTGAGGTAGTAGAGATTTTCCAGAATTTTCATGCCCAAGGTAAATTTGAGAAGAGCCTCAATGCTACTTCCATTGCCCTTATCCCCAAAAAATAAAAATCAGTGTATGTGGAGAATTGTAGGCCCATCAGTTTTGTGGGCAGGGTCTATAAAATTATTGTCAAAGTATTGGCCAATATATTAAGGGTGGTGCTACCTAAAAATAAACTCTAGTCACTGAATGCTTTTGTGAAGGGTAGACAGATCTTTGGCTTCATCCTTATTGCTAATGAGTTTTTGACAAACAGACTGAAGTCAAGAGTTCCAAGGGCTTTATGCAAACCGGATTTGGGTTTTTGGAAAAATGACAGCTGGAGTTTCTTCTGTATTTACACAGTGATATTTTCAATTTCGATTAATGGTAGCCCTAGTGGTTTTTCGGAAGTTCTCAGGGGTATGTCAAGGCGATCCACTATCACTGATGCTTTTTGAGATTGTTATGGGGGCTCTAAGCAAAACGATGCATTCAGCTATGAGTAGTGGTCATCTCTTGGGATTCATGGTTGGCACCTCAGCAAACCAACTGATGGTGTCTCACCTCTTTGCAGATGACATGCTAATTTTTTGGATGTCGTGACTCATTAGTTCATACACCTGCACCATGTGTTAGTGTGGTTTGAATCCATGTTTGGCATGAAGATAAATCTGAGTAAGCCAGAGTTGGTCCCAGTTGGGGGGAAGTTCCTAATTTGGAGGAGTTGGTGGCTATTTTGGGCTGTAGAGAGTCAAACTTTCCAATAAAATATTTAGGTCTTCCGTCAGGTGCTAAATTTAAAGTGAAGACAAAATGAAATCCTATTCTTGAAAAGACGGAGAGGAGGTTGGCAGGATGGAAGCAGCTATATCTATCCAAGGGTGGTAACATTACATTAACTAAGATAACAATTTTCAACTTGCCTACGTATTTCCTTTCTATCTTTCCTATGCTGGCTGAGATAGTTAACCGTATTGAGAAGTTACAGAGACAATCTTAATGGATTGGTTTAGGTGAGGAGTCCAACTTCCATTTGGTTAACAGGACACAGATTTGTGCACCTATCCAAGATGGGGGGTTGGCTGTCAGAAATTTGAAAAAATTCAATCAAGCTTTGTTTGGAAAGTGGTTTTAGGGATATGGCACAGAGAGAGTTAGAGGTGAAGTATGGGAGTGCATGAAGGGGTTGATGCTCTACTGTGGTCTGGAATCCCTACAGTGTTTGTCTTTGGAAATCTATAAGGCGGGAGTGGGTGACATTCTCCCAATATCTTCAGTATGAGGTGGGTGAAGAAACCAGGGTGAAGTTTTGGCATGATTTGTAGCGTGGCGATTGTTTGTTAAAGGAGGTTTTTCCAGAATTGTTTGTAATAAGTAGAGACAAGGACTCAACTGTAATGGATTTTTGAAATTATGTAAAGGGGTTCTTCACTGGGATTTGAATTTCTCACGAGCTGTGTGGGACTAGGAATTGGAACCATTGTCGGCCTTCATGGATCTTATTTATTCTAATTCAGTGATAGGGATTGAAGAAAACCAACTATGTTGGAAGCCAGCTAAGGGTCGAGCTTTGAAGTTAGAGGATGCTACTGCTCTTTAATGTCCAATTGTGCCATGTCTTTTCCATGGATAATTATTTGGTGATCAAAGGTACCTCTTGGAGTCGCTTTATTTTAGTGAACTGCTGTGTTATGGAAAATTCTGACTGTTGACAATCTGCAGAGAAGACCTATTATCATGGTAGGTTCATGTTATATGTGCAAGTGTAATGGGGAGTGTAGAGTGTTGACCATTTACTACTTCATTGCCCTGCAGCTTTTGAACTGTGAATTATGGTGTTTGGTCTGTTTGGAGTTCAGTGGGTTATGCCGCAGAGAGCTAGACAGTTTTGGATACATTAGCTTCATGGCGAGGTTGGTTTGGTTGTCATCGGAGCATTGATGTTTAGAAAGTTGTGCCACATTGTCTAATGTTAAGTATTTGGCAGGAATGAAAAGCTAGAAGCCTCGAGAGATATGAACAGACTATTCTTGATCATAAGATCTTTTTCTTTAAATCTTTGTTAGATTGGTTGCTAGCTTCGGGTTCTTTCTCTCTCTTTTAGATATGATGGACCATTGTACACTAAGGGCTTTGATTGTATGCCCTTAGTAAACATCTTGTATAATAGGGTTCTTTTCTTTATTTAATAAAGTAGTTACTTATCAAAAAAAAAAAACTCAAAAATATATGAAGAATAAATGCACCAACACACCTGTGAATCTCCATAGCTTGAGCCAATATATACAAATGCATTATCGAGATATGAAATGGTAGATGCAATGGAAGTTTCGCCCAAGAGCTCAATTTTGAGTCCAGTAACCCTACAAGGGAATGTAGATGACAGATTTAGAAAATTCCCGCAAGGCACTAAATTTACAATTAGAAACAATGCTTTCCTTCGGTTTGTAATCAAGCAGATTTTTTCCCAAAGTATGTTGTTTAATCATAAATAGAAGTCAGAAGAACTCACTTTTCTTTCTCATGGGTTATAACAAGTAGGTGAAGTAGTCCAGTATGATCACCAAGTAAATACCTAGAACCATCAGCATCAACTCTTCCATAGGCTCTTGTGATGGACTTCAATTGCACACCAATATAATGAAAAAGAATAAGAAAACACGGTACATCAATGAGCAATTTTAACTAGCATTCTTTGGAAAACTAAGTACTAAAAAACATAAAATTAGCAGCAGCACTATGTATCCTACCGGTCTGATTGGAATTGCTTTAAATGCATTGGCACTGCAGTAGACAATTGTTTCTTCTCCAATAATAATGACGCCACAAAGAGGTGGAGGTACTGGTATTAGCAAATTAGCTCCATTGTCAAGATTGTTCTGGGACCAGGGACCCTCAACAAAATCTTTATCCTTAAGAGCAACCTCATACGTTTTAACATGGCGAGCATCTTTGTTATCCTGCAAAAATGAGAACATAAAAATGAGGCCATCTTATTTATTATTCTAAATGCACTGGCACAGCCACATCTAAATAAACTACATCAAGGCTATTAAATATCCATTTGTAATCCACACATAGACAATAAGGAACTTAAAAATATATAAAAAATTACAGAGCAGCACATATGTCTCTGTCTAGATTTCTATAAAAAAGTCATTTACATGTTGATGTCAAGGCTTCCAAAACTCCCTTATGGCTTAAACACACTCAAAAGATACGAACCCATGGCCTTACCCGCCACCTTGCTCTTACAAGAAGAGAAGGTGTCATTTGAGCAAGAGCTCATTAGCCAAAGACACCTACAATTTTATCGTCATTTTTTGTAATGCAGGCACTCCAGTAACACTTGGTTAGAGTCACAGACGCAAGAACCATCAATTACACTTTGGATCCAAACTTTTTGTTATCTGTTAGTTATGAATATGGAGATAGATGGAGGAGATGGTTAAAGACTTGTGTCTCTACCGTTCGCTTCTCAGTTCTGGTTAATGGATCTCCTGTTGGTTTCTTTGGTAGCTCTAGAGGTCTCAGACAAGGCGATCCTTTGTCTCCCCTCCTATTTCTTTTGATCATGGAGGTCTTAAGTCGTATCATGAAGAAAACTGAGGAAGGTGGCTTCATTCAGGGCTTTCATGTGAGTCCTATTAATTCTACTCGTATTCGTGTTTCTCATCTTTTATTTGCTGATGATACCATTCTTTTCTGTGATGCCTCTAGAGAGAAGATTCTGTCTATTAGGCTGGCTTTGACTTGTTTTCAAGCTTTTACTGGTTTGAAGGTGAATGTGGGGAAAAGTGAAATGTCCCTGTTGGGGAGGTGCGTAACATTCAGTCTTTGGCTAATATCCTTCAGTGCAGAGTGGGCAGTTTGCCTATGACTTACTTGGGTATGCCTTTGGGAACTGTGTATAAAACACCCTCCATTTGGAATCCGAACCTTGAGAGGATGGAAAAGAAGCTTTCAGGTTGGAAGCGGCTTTATCTATCGAAGGGTGGTAGACTCACCTTGCTGAAGAGTACCCTTTCAAGCCTTCCGACATATTACCTTTCCCTTTTTACTATCCCCAAAGCTGTGGCGACTAGATTGGAATGCATTCAAAGGAACTTCTTGTGGGGTTCATCAGTTGAGTGTTTCAAATATCCTTTGGTGGCTTGGGAAAAGGTTTGCTTACCGCGTGAGTTGGGTGGTTTAGGAATTCGGAAGTTGACGCCGTTTAATCAGGCCCTTTTAGGGAAATGGCTTTGGAGGTATGGCCATGAAACCTCTCATCTGTGGCGAAGGGTTATAGCCATGAAATATGGGGAGGGAAAAGGGGGTTGGTGCACTAGAGCTTGTAGTAGGGCCCATGGTTGTGGGTTAAGGCAGAGTATTAGTGAAGGGTGGGAAACTTTCGCTAAGCATTTCTCTTTTGTGGTGGGGGATGGATCTCGTACTCTTTTTTGGCATGACAAGTGGACTGGGGATGTCCCTCTTAAAAGTCTTTATCCTCAATTATTTTTGTGTTCAGCTAATAAAGAGGCTCGTATTTCTGATGTGTTAAGCCCTTCAATGGGTGATAATGACAGAGTGTGGAGTTTAAGATTTCAGAGGGAATTCAATAATTGGGAGTTAGCGGCTTCTTACTCCCTTCTTCATTTCATCCAAACCCGAATCCCTAGGGGTGGAGGTTGTGACAAGCTTTGTTGGGATCTTAATGGCAGTGGGAAGTTTGATACTCGATTTTTCTATCATAAGATTCGTAATGTAGATCCCTCCACCATCCCTTGGAAGGGTATTTGGAAAGTTAAGGTTCCTAATAGGGTAGCTTTTTTTATGTGGATAGCAGTGCATGGTCAGATTCTAACTTTGGATAATCTTATGCTTCGGGGTCATCCTTTGGTGAATCGTTGTTATTTGTGCTGTTGTAATGCGGAATCTGTGGATCACCTGTTACTTTTTTGTCCGATAGCTCATTCTTTGTGGATGTATATGCTTCGGTTGTTTGGGATCGATTGGGTCGTACCAGGTTCAGTTGAGGACTTATTATTCTGTTGGTTTCATTGGCTTGGGAAGCATAGTTCTGATATTTGGGATTTGGTCCCAGGCTGTTTAATGTGTACTATTTGGTCTGAGCAGAATCGGCGGGCTTTTGAGGATGAGGGGAAAACTGTGGTTCAGTTATCAGAGTTTTGCCAAAGGACCCTCTTTGATTGGTCTCGATGTTGGGGTTTCTCGGATTGTTCTACTCTTACGGATTTTATTTCTTCTATTAGAATAGATTAGGGGCTGTTTTTGTCTTGTTGTTTCATTTTTCCTTTGTTCACTACCGTGAACTCTTTGTGTTTCTCTTGCTTTTCTTTTATTAATAATATTCTATTCTTACTTATCAAAAAAAAGAATATGACACATTTATAAGCATACTACATGTACATACATACACAAAAAAAAGCACATACTTGGAAATGATGTTGTAAGAAGAATATTTCTATGTCAAAGGTGCTACCTAGACTAGTTGGTAAATTTTCATTGGAAGGGATGATGATAGAAATAGAGAGGTCAACTCCCCTTGTATGGCCAATAAGCTCACATAGCTTTCAGCATACCAAAGAGAGTGGGGCAAGTGAGGTGAACAGGATTAATGAGGTCAACCTCCCGCTGTCTATCCAATAGACCTTAGTGGCCCTACATGCATGAACAAATGCACTTACTTGGAAATATTTTTTTAATAAGAATTTTGCCATGTCAGTGGTGCTACCTAGACTAGTTGGTAAATTTTTCTTGGGAAGCAGTGATGATAAAAATTGAAGGGTCAACTCCCCTCGTGTAGCCCATACACCCAAGTGGATTTCAGCAGACCAAAGAGCATGAGAGTGGGAGTTTAAAAGAATTAATGAGGTCTACCTCCCACTGTGCATCCAATAGACCTTAGAGGCCCCATGGAAACCTACTCTCCAAACACAACTCCCGCCCTCCCCCAAAAAGAAAGGAGGCAAAAAAGGAACAAAAAAGCCAGTCCACATATCCTCATATGTTGAATTTGTGCCGGCCCAACATAGTTAAAACACACAGCTGTTGATAAACATATGGATGTAAAAAAAAAAAAAAGGGGGGGGAACCTGGTAAAGAACCACAATTGTAGGTTTTGAACAACCATACAAAAACTTGATATCCAAAACTTGAAGTTCCTCGAGCCTGAAAATATTCAGTCAAAAGATGTAATCAGTGTGATTATTCTGATAAACGAAATGAATGCTAGAAACATAGACATCAGGAACTATTATCATTCATAGAAATCAATGTTATAAGAATGAATTAAATGTTCATCAGCTTTTCAAATTACTGTCAGTGGCTATCTTCAATACTCTTTTCATGTGCTTGTTATCAAAATCCAGATAGGACATTACAAAGAGGACACCAAGCGCTCTTCCATTACTTGTCAAGACATTACTCAGGGACAAATGTCATAGGTTGCACTCAGAATGGTAGAATAAGATCAAACAGCAGACAAAACAATAGATATTCATACTTCCATGATAGTTTGGTTAGGTAAACTTTCCACTTTATTTCATATGGGAAGCCCTTGATTTAGTTCTTTGATTTATACTAAGAGTCAAGTTATTTTGTCTGGCTGTAATTTGTGTTTGAGAAAGAGTGAAACTTGGTTGCATCCTTTGTGTAAAGTGGGAGAAGATCTATTTTTTTATTGTTAAGTTTCACATGCTTGCTGTCCCTCCCCCTCTGATCCATCTATCTCACCACTTTCTCACTTATTTTCACTCTACTTCTTTGTCACTCCCAACCATTCTAGAACTTTCTTTCTCACCTCCTCCTGCTTTCTTTCTCACCCCCTACACACTTTCTTCTTCATTATCAGGGAAAAGAAGGGAATAAAATTATCACAGGTTTATTTTAAGTTACAACAATTAATGATGTGTGTATATTAAACAATGCAAAACATGTTTTTAGCCCACTGAAAATATTACGCTAGTAAAACTAAAATCGAACCCCAAAGGAGCATTAGACAGATACATTCACCTAAGGTCCTAAGGTATTGAAAGTGACCAACACTCTGCATCCATGTCAAAACTAAATTTTTCACTAGCATAACCATCTATAATATCCTTTAAGCATTAGAAGGCCAAAAGAACAATAAAAGCATACCTAATGTTAAATGCTTCTTTAAGCTGCCCTTTATTATCAAAAGGAATGACCTGACAAAACAACAAACTATGATGATTACACCAAAAATATTAATTTTTATAGCGAAGATTGGAATTTCTGCTTATAATAGCATGCAAAATACCAAAATTTAAAATGTATACATCACAATTAACTGTATCAAACTATATACCTTGAACAATCCATCATATAAATGGAGTCCAATTAGTCTGCAATCTGGATCAATTATGCCAATCTGCAAAAAAGAAATGAAATAAGAGAAAAATACGTGCTATGAACTTTGATTAATTTTTCAGTAAAAACTATAATGTTATAGATGTCCACCTTAAGGAAAAGCAACTTGTTAAAGAGGCAGATTTTAGATCAGGTTTTCATTGCTAAGGAATGCTTAGACAGTATACTAAAATCAGGAGATATGGGGGTCTAATACAAACTAGATTTGGAGAAAGTTTAGGACCATGTTAATTGGAATTTTCTCATTAAAATGTGGAATAGGCGTGGTTTCAGCAAAAAATAGAGAAAGTAGATTTATTTTTGTATCTCCAAGGTTTGCTTATCTATCTTAATTAATGGTAGCCCTAGTGATTTTTTTAAAATAGTTCTCAAGTGCTACAACAAAGAGACCCTTTACCCTTCTTGTTATTTGTTATTGCAATAGCTGCTTTGAGTAGAATGATGGCAAAAGCAATGCCAGGGGGTCACTAAATCAGACTCTACAGCTGGCAGTTCAGACAATAACTTGTTAATGATTTCTCATTTGCTTTTTGTCGATTATTCTCTCATATTTCCCAGGATTTTCCTGGCTGGTGCATAATGGGATATTCTTAACTGCTGTAATTTTTACTTATCAAAAAAAAAAAAAAAAAAAAAAAAAAAATTACTCTTCCATATTTTATGCAAATGATTCAAATCAAACTTGGCCCTTGAGAGTCAAACATTAGTTTGGGGAAGTTAGAATTGGTTCCAGTAGAAATGTGCAGAATGTGTAAGAAGATTTGGCAGATATTTTTGGTTGCAAAGTGTCAAACTTACCAATGAAGTACCTGGGCCTTCCATTGGGCTCTACTTTCAAATCAAAAACAATTTGGAATACCATCCTGGCAAAGATGGAAAGAGATCTGGCAGGCTGAAAAAAAAAACTTTACCTTTCCAAGGAAGGTAGAAGTACCTTAATCAAAAGCACTTTATCACTGTATTGAAAAATTGCAGCAAGAATTTTTCAATACAGTGAGGTATACTTACTGGAAGAGGAAATAGAGAGAGGAAATAAGTAGGTAAGATTGATAAATATTTGAACCACTCCAATCGGAGGTTTTGCCATCAGGAACTTGATCTTGTTTAATCAGGCACTTTGGGGAAACGGTCATGGCAACATGCTCCAACAAAAGAAGCTTTCTGGAGGAGGGTTGAGGAGAAGAAGTACAGTAGCATGTGGGGAGTATGGTGTGCCAATACAGTCAATGGGCCTTGTGGTGTTGGTCTATGGAAAAATATAAGGAGCTTGGGATAATTTTTCTTGCCTCACTAGCTTTGAGGGGGGTGAGGGAACTTGTGTCATGCTTTGGCATGATTTACAGTGTGGAGATCAAACTTTGAAGGAGGCTTCAGGAAAGGTTTAATGGTGCTTTATTAAAACAAAATGATGTACAAAAAGACAAAAACCCAAGAGGATACACAGGCAGTGTACTAAAAAGCCTTCAAGGATCAAAACCATGATGCATGGGAGGCTTCAGGACAGTATTACTTTTTGAATTTACTTGGTGCTTGATAAATGTAATTTTCGTGGCAGAATTGTTGGTGTACCTATTGTATACTTCCTATGTCATTTGCACTTTTAAATGAATATTTACTTATAGAAAAAGGGGGGGGGGGGGGGGGGAACAACTGCTTCAATAAATACTTATAACCCAGCAAAAAAATGAATAAAGTGATTAGTGAACCTAGAATCAGATAAATACCTGACCGTTGTCTGTAGGACGACCAATACGATCCGAAACATCCCCCATTGCTCTAAACAGGCATAAATTTGTCAGTGCAAAAATTTATTTAATCCATCCATAAATTACAATGGTTTCATAGAGTAATGAAGGTTTCTCACTTATCAAAGAAAAGAAAACAAGATGATGCATATATTCCTGACCAAAACTTATTATCTGGCACCAACAATTCATTAACATCAATTAACAGGATAACTAAGAAATTATAATTTATATATTCAAGCTTAAACCTTGTGATAAGCTCAGATGTCTCAGCATCCCATTGAAGCACGCAGAATTTGTATCTTTCTGTTGCAATAAATAGAAAATCTTGTGCCTCACCCTGTTCAAAAAAAGTGATATGAATGCTGGAAAAATAAGTAAACCATAACATATCTTTGTAGGTTTTGAAGGAAAAGCTTATAGTAACACTCACATGCGGGCGAAAAAGTTCAAGTGTTGCAATTCTCCCATATATTGGCACGTCCAGCATAGGCTGCACAGGAAAAAATTTAGTTTAAGTTCATGGTCTTAGATCTTAGTTCTAGCTGACTCATGGGAAAAAAAGATAGTAGACACAAAGAATGAAAACTGAAAGAAGATCAAATCACAAAGAAGTTGGACATGAAAAATTTCTTTCTTTGCGTACCTTAGAGAATATAATTAGAATATCTTAAGATGCTTTTCACTTTAGTTTTATAAAGTTTTTGGAAGATGTTTTATCCCTCAAAGTCAAAGTCATCAAAACAAGGATGCATGAGGATAAACTGCTTAGCCCGTTAGGAGTGAAAAGCCCCTGGATTACCCGGTAACTGGTTCTGGTAGGTGGGGTCAGTTGCCCGTAGAAGTTTGATTAACAGTAAATTCTACCTTTTATGAAGAGGTCTACCACAAATAACTAAGGGGTCATTGTCTGGTGCAATGATAAAGTCACAAGCTGCCTAGGGCAAGCTTAAGGCTTCAAAGTCACGGTATGAGGTTGATATTATGGGTTCAAGATATATTGTGTGCATGTGTAAATTGCCAATAAAAAAGAGTGAAAAATTAGTGCATAATCATAATAAGTTTAAGGATGCAAGACTCAAATGGTACAATTTAAATAGGTGTACACATCTAATTATCCTCATAATTTTCCATGGCGGCCAGTTAATAAAATTTTTTCTCTCTCTCTCTCTGTTTATTTGCTCCCCCCACACTATATTTTCTTTTGCATTTTTTGGGAAAATTAAACTTTACCCATGGTTAGGCCATAAACACAGACCTACATAGTAGATCCTTTTGTTTTTTTTTTTTTTTGAGAAGTACACATTGTAGTTCAATTTGTAACATTAACATTCCCTAAAAGTCAAAATTAAAGTATGAAGCCCCCACATATGTGAGGTGCACATGAAGTCTAAACCAATAACATAAAATGTACTCGGTGCTTAAACTAATGCACGTGATGCTTAAACCCATGATATCACTAATCAATTTTACAACATGATATAAACCATCATCCTCTTCAATCTCTATCTATAAAAAAATGAATTTTCTTTTCTATTAGAAAACCTTAAAAGTTATTATAATGTATACTTTTCCTAAGAAGAAAGCAATATAAATCAAGTAAAAAATAATAATAATAACCAAATTTATTCAGCCATAGCGAACAAGCCCTCTCCACTTTATGAATGACTAAAAAAAAAGACCTAGAAAACCAAAAACTTGAAAAAAGAAAAATAAAAAGATTATTATCTTTGTTTCATTCAGGAACTTATCTCATCTGTCCACCAGCGGAGCTTGCCATTTGAAGAACAGAATTTTCCATTTCATGTCTCTCTTAACTACTACTACTTACGGGGATTCAATTTTTATAGATCAGTTACCACCAAAAATCAACATACATCAACACAAAACAGAAAGAATGATATATCAGCAAACTATAACTTGCCATAATGCAAAAGGAAACGCTTCAAATCCAATATAATATAACACTGTCTTTATCAGGTCTTATTACATGGAATTTCTATAGAATTAGTCACCCTTATATTAAAAATTTTACCCCACTTTACCCGATAAAAAAAAGTTTTGCTTCTAACAATATCTAAAACAGATCGTGCGTGTGTGGGCGCAAGTGCACCACGCATGTGGGCAAAGTAAAAATTCCAATTTCATACAACTAATTGTACTTAACAGCAGCTAGAAAGAAATGAAAAAAAAATTAAATTAAATAAATAACAAGCTTAAACCTTGTGATAAGCTCAGATGTCTCAGCATCCCATTGAAGCACGCAGAATTTGTATCTTTCTGTTGCAATAAATAGAAAATCTTGTGCCTCACCCTGTTCAAAAAAAAGTGATATGAATGCTGGAAAAAATAAGTAAACCATAACATATCTTTGTAGGTTTTGAAGGAAAAGCTTATAGTAACACTCACATGCGGGCGAAAAAGTTCAAGTGTTGCAATTCTCCCATATATTGGCACGTCCAGCATAGGCTGCACAGGAAAAAATTTAGTTTAAGTTCATGGTCTTAGATCTTAGTTCTAGCTGACTCATGGGGAAAAAAAGATAGTAGACACAAAGAATGAAAACTGAAAGAAGATCAAATCACAAAGAAGTTGGACATGAAAAATTTCTTTCTTTGCGTACCTTAGAGAATATAATTAGAATATCTTAAGATGCTTTTCACTTTAGTTTATAAAAGTTTTTGGAAGATGTTTTATCCCTCAAAGTCAAAGTCATCAAAACAAGGATGCATGAGGATAAACTGCTTAGCCCGTTAGGAGTGAAAAGCCCCTGGATTACCCGGTAACTGGTTCTGGTAGGTGGGGTCAGTTGCCCGTAGAAGTTTGATTAACAGTAAATTCTACCTTTTATGAAGAGGTCTACCACAAATAACTAAGGGGTCATTGTCTGGTGCAATGATAAAGTCACAAGCTGCCTAGGGCAAGCTTAAGGCTTCAAAGTCACGGTATGAGGTTGATATTATGGGTTCAAGATATATTGTGTGCATGTGTAAATTGCCAATAAAAAAGAGTGAAAAATTTAGTGCATAATCATAATAAGTTTAAGGATGCAAGACTCAAATGGTACAATTTAAATAGGTGTACACATCTAATTATCCTCATAATTTTCCATGGCGGCCAGTTAATAAAATTTTTTCTCTCTCTCTCTCTGTTTATTTGCTCCCCCCACACTATATTTTCTTTTGCATTTTTTGGGAAAATTAAACTTTACCCCATGGTTAGGCCATAAACACAGACCTACATAGTAGATCCTTTTGTTTTTTTTTTTTTTTTGAGAAGTACACATTGTAGTTCAATTTGTAACATTAACATTCCCTAAAAGTCAAAATTAAAGTATGAAGCCCCCACATATGTGAGGTGCACATGAAGTCTAAACCAATAACATAAAATGTACTCGGTGCTTAAACTAATGCACGTGATGCTTAAACCCATGATATCACTAATCAATTTTACAACATGATATAAACCATCATCCTCTTCAATCTCTATCTATAAAAAAATGAATTTTTCTTTTTCTATTAGAAAACCTTAAAAGTTATTATAATGTATACTTTTCCTAAGAAGAAAGCAATATAAATCAAGTAAAAAAATAATAATAATAACCAAATTTATTCAGCCATAGCGAACAAGCCCTCTCCACTTTATGAATGACTAAAAAAAAAAGACCTAGAAAACCCAAAAACTTGAAAAAAGAAAAATAAAAAGATTATTATCTTTGTTTCATTCAGGAACTTATCTCATCTGTCCACCAGCGGAGCTTGCCATTTGAAGAACAGAATTTTCCATTTCATGTCTCTCTTAACTACTACTACTTACGGGGATTCAATTTTTATAGATCAGTTACCACCAAAAATCAACATACATCAACACAAAACAGAAGAATGATATATCAGCAAACTATAACTTGCCATAATGCAAAAGGAAACGCTTCAAATCCAATATAATATAACACTGTCTTTATCAGGTCTTATTACATGGAATTTCTATAGAATTAGTCACCCTTATATTAAAAATTTTACCCCACTTTACCCGATAAAAAAAAGTTTTGCTTCTAACAATATCTAAAACAGATCGTGCGTGTGTGGGCGCAAGTGCACCACGCATGTGGGCAAAGTAAAAATTCCAATTTCATACAACTAATTGTACTTAACAGCAGCTAGAAAGAAATGAAAAAAAAAATTTAAATAAATAAATAAACAAAACAAAATAAAATAAAGAGGGAATTAATGTACCTGCAAGCCCTGAGGAGTAAGTAAATGAATTTCGATTCGGGTGCATTTCCTGAAAATATTTTGACTTGTAAGTAAACCACATTTTATAAATTCATTTTGTGGTGCAAACTATAGCCAAAATGTGACACCAAAAAGCTCTAGATAAAAATTTTAATGATTATTATTTTTGTTTCGTAGGGAACCTTTCCAACAAAAAGTCCCTTGGTCTCACCTCTAGACGGTAAAACCTACGGGCAACTGACCCCACCCACCAAAACCAGTTGCCAGGTAATCCAGGGGCATTCACCTAAGACAGGCTAAGCAATTTATGCTCGTGCTCATGAACGATATTAACGAATTTTATTACTTATAAAGAAAAATAAACATTTTTACAATCCCAATAGATTGGCAATACCCCCTCATTTCATGGTATTTGAATACAATTAGCGAACCTAATGTACAGTCCATTTTAAAAAAATGATTTTTGCTGAAGCATAAAAGGCAACAAGCATAGATTAACTAATAGCAAAGCACAATAGAAACTCGAAATCATGAATAAATTCAATCATGGTAAAATTTAAAAAAAAAATTAATAAAACCCTAAAGCAGAAAGAGAAAACCCAAATTCGTAAATAGAAGCGAAAAAGAAAAAAGATCCAAGAGAAGCACTTTGAATAGAGAGATAGAATGAGAGAAATGTAGAGTGGTTACGCTATGATTAGGTTGAGCTCTTGAGGGCTGGTGAAATTGCCGACGCAGGAATGGTTCACGTTGGTGGGCTTGTGAGCCGTAACCACATAGTTCCAGATACTCATCTTCTTCTTCTTCTTCTTCTTTCTCACTCTCTGTGTCGAGCCCTAGCTCGCTCGCTCGCTCTCTCTTTGTCAGTGGTGTTTTTTCTCTTCCAGTGGTGGTGTCGGCTTCGGAGATAGATATATCGTCGTAGCACCGCTTGCACACCTGTCCGCTACATAACCTTTAGCTTTATGTGGTTTTTTTTTTTTTTTTTTTTTTTTTTTCATTGAAAGAATTTTAGTCCAAAAGGGATGGTCCATAATGGATGGCAAGAGAAATTCTACATTTTTGGGCCCATTAGCCTAATTTTTGGGCAATTCTGTTGGGCCTCTCTAAGCACCCCATTTACCCCAATTTATAGACGGCCCTGTTGACCTCACACCTAGGCACCCAATTAACAAAAACCAGGTTGCCAAAAAATTTATTTGAACCCCCGACGATACAAATTTGCACCCCCTCACCATCAACCTGACTCGGTGACCCCTTTATTTTTGAAAGCCCAACTTAAACTCCAGAAGGAAAAAAAAAAAAAAGTCCAAAAGAAAATTTTTGGTCTTTAATCTCAGAAATATAAAGCCATAAATCAAAATTTGAAAAATTATAAATAAATAAAATGTCAAATGAAACCTAAGAATTTGTAGATGCCTTTTTTTATCCTTCTTCACTCTCCAAACTCAAAGGAAAAAGGCTGTCTTTGCTTCACACACACAAAATCTACCGCCGCCTGACTGTCCCTAATCTGCCACCGCTGTCGTTGCTTGGTTTGCCTTCTACCGCCGCTTGATCTGGTTTTTCAGCTCTCTTTTTCTCTCTTTCTTTCAATGTGAAAGTGTGTTTAAGGTATTTTGTACCGCCGCCCCTGTGTGGTGTTATCTTTTGTTTTTTTTTTTTTTTTTTTGTTAAGTTTTTGAATCTTGGACCGTGTGTGTGACTATGTGTGGGAACTGTGGCGTTAAAACTATTCTCTGAACTTCTGATATTTGTTGCTGAGTAACTCAACTTAAGTTTTGAGTCTTTAAAGTCTGACCATGTGTGTGACTGTGTGTGGGCCTATGGGGTTAGTGGGTTATAGACTTATAGGACTTATTACTTTTATTAGTTTATAGTGTTTTATTGTTGTTGAGTACTTGAGTTTGAGTTTCTTTGATGTTGGGTGTTGGCGTGCCGTAGAGTTGCTGTGAGTGTTTTATTGATTTGATATAAAGTTGAGTTATTACTTATCCCTTTGACTATTTGACTAATTTGTGACTTGTGAGTAGTTTTTTAATTTTGTTGAATCTGACGGGTGAGGTGTGAGTGATTGTTGACTATGCGATTTAGTCAATACATTAATACTAAAGACAATAAAAATATAAAACATTTAAAGAATTGTAAACTTATAAATTGAGACCTTGCTAGAAAGATGGTGGAGACAAACAAGAATATTATATATCCATTGGTATATTTACTTGTGAAATTAGTTTTGACCCTTGTTGATGCAGTCGCAACAGTGAAAAGAAGTTTTTCAATAATGATATATATCAAGAATGAATTGCACAATCGAATGGGGGATTAATGGTTGAATGATTGTTTGATTGTGTACATTGAAAAAGATATAGCTCGTAGGATTGATAATGAATCTATCATGCAACGATTTCAAAATATGAAACCTCGTAGAAGAAAAGCATAGAATTTTTTTTTTTTTTTTTGGTGATATTGATATATTCAAGTTTCTTTTGTTTTAGATTTTATATAGTTTATGTTTCTTATTGACCCCTCTGGACAAAAATCCTAAAGCCGCCTCTGCCAAAAATTAACATACATCAACACAAAACAGAAGAAAGATATATCAGCAAACTATAACTTGCCATAATGCAAAAGGATGCGCTTCAAATCCAATATAATATAACACTGTCTTTACCAGGTATTATTACACGGAATTTCTATAGAATTAGTCACCATTATATTAAAAACTTTTACCCCACTTTTATCCGATAAAAAAAGGTTTGTTTCTAACAATTATTAAAACAGATTCTGCGTGTGCGGGTGCAAGTGCACCACGCATGTGGGCAGAGTGAAAATTCCAATTTCATACAACTAATTGTACTTAACAATACCTAGAAAGAAATGTAAAATAGATAAATAAATAAACAAAACAAAACAAAACAAAATAAAGAGGGAATTAATGTACCTGCAAGCCTTGAGGAGTAAGTAAATGAATTTCAATTCAAGTGCATTTCCTGAAAATATTTTGAATAGTGAGTAAACCACAATTTATAAATTCATTTTGTGGTGCAAACTATAGCCAAAATGTGACACCTAAAAGCTCTAGATAAAATTTTTAATGATTATTATTTTTATATCGTAGGGAACCTTTCTAAAAAAAAGTCCCTTGGTCTCACCTCTAGATAGTAAAACCTACGGACAACTGACCCCATCCACAAAAACCAGTTGCCAGGTAATCCAAGAGCATTCACCCCAGACGAGCTAAGCAATTTATTGTTGGATATAAAGATAAATGCAGCGGAAAATAAGTTTTAAACGGATCTACTTCATTCGATATTGATAACACGTACAAAGTAAATTTCAGAATTAGAGAAACAAGAGATCGTACCTTGAAGCGGTGAATTTCAAAACAAAGATTGAAGCACTTGGGACTATTTTTAATCTTCACTCCAATTCCACTAACGCCCAAGATGTGTGGTCTCTCGATTGGTAACAAAGGGATGACTTGTGAGTGACAAAAACTCACATGCACACCATTTTCATGATGTTTTTCTCACCTCTATATTTCTGTACGTTTTTCCCTTTGTATCTAACCAATTTATCTAATTGGGCCGGCCTTTTGGGCCTTACCAATTGGGCTTAAGTGTGTGGCTTGGAGTGGGACCAAAAGGGACCAATAAGACACTAGCTCCAATGGGCCTTGGGCTTTTCTGTCAACTCTTGACAAGTCCAAAGTTACCATTAACTATTTTTAATACCACTATATAAAAATAGCTGCACTCTAGGTCTTATCTATAAATTATATCCCAAGACTTTATTATACATGCAACCCCTTCATAAAATATTCGTAGTAATACAAAGTCATTAATGTAGACTGCCACTTTGTAAATTACTACATCTTAATCCTTGAGTACCCGGTTTAATCCTTTAATGTTATTCATTATATATTTATGAAATCCAATTCCATAAATATATACTTTAGTCTTACTAAAGTGGTTAGGCCTAACTCTTTGAATAACAAACCCATTAAACTTATCTCAATGGAATATTTTATATCTCCGTTAAGAGACTATGAATTCCATCTTGAGAATACATGTTCCATCAACACTAAATGTGGCTGCCCAACAACTGAGGTTTTGACCATAACTGTATATCTCACTCCTGATATATCAAAGCAACCTACACCTCATGATCAGGTTCATTATTCTCTCAGGATTAAGAGTTCATGCAAATACAAGTCGTGAGATTTATTATTCATTTGACAGTCTTTAGGAGAATAATAAATCTCACAGCGGTCCAGTTCAATATGTCTTAACTCTTAAAACATATTAACACATCAACTAGAAGTCTCCACTTCCATGATCAAGACAAATCATCGTAGTTGATATGTTATAGTCTTCGCAGATGAAATGCCCAATTTCATCACCGACTACGAATTATAATTCTGAGTTTACAAAGAACTTGTGATTTATATCTTCTGTGACTCTTCACATAAATCACATACTATGCATCTCTTGGACTATATGATAATGTCTGAATATTCATGTTACCATTATTTCAGATAATAATAAAACAAATTTATTAAACATAATATTAAGTCATACATAATGTCAAACACAATGTCACACTTAATATTATACATAGCATCTTACAATAGGATTTAAGGGCACCAATCCTAACATTTATGCTCATGCCCAAGAATGATATTAACAAATTTTATTACTTATAAAGAAGAATAATCATTTTTCCAATCCCAATACCTCTCATTTCATGGTTTACTATTAAGCCAAAAAGGTTTATATATGTAATTTACAAAATGGGCATTCAAAACAACCAAGTATTTGAATACAATTAGCAAACCTAATGTGTAGTCCATTTTAAAAAAATGATAAAAATGATTTTTGCTGAAGCATAAAAGGCAACAAGCATAGATTAACTAATAGCAAAGCAAAATAGAAACTCGAAATCATGAATAAATTCAATCATGGTAAAAAAAAAAATTAATAAAACCTTAAAGCATAAAGAGAAAACCCAAATTCGTAAATAGAAATGAAAAAAAAAATCCGACAGAAGCGATTTGAATAGAGAGAGAGAATGAGAGAAATGAAGAGTGGTTACGCTATAATTAGGTTAAGCTCTTGAGGGCTGGTGAAATTGCCGACATAGGAGTGGTTCACGTTGGTGGGCTTGTGAGCTGTAACCACATAGTTCCGGATACTCATCTTCTTCTCTCTCTATGTTGAGCCCTAGCTCACTCGCTCTCTCTTTGTCAGTGGAGCTTTTTTATAGCGCTACTCTCTTGCAGTGGTGGTGTCTGCTTTAGAGATGGATAAATCATAGTATGGTAGCACACTAGCACCGTGTGCACACGTGTGTACCGTATAGTCTGAAAGCGATAGTCCATGAGGATGGAACAGAAAAATTCTACTTTTTTGGGCCCATTAGCCCAATTCATGGGCTATTCTATTGGGCCTCCCTGGGCACCCCATTTACCCAATTTATAGGCGGCCCTATTGACCTCAAAAACCAAAATATCTAGAGTTTGACAAAAACTAGGTTCTCAAAATCAACGATCTAAATAGTAAACGATGAGAATAGTAATAACTGCCATAATTATCAAACTTTTTCATAATGTAGACTTTCCAACAAATTGTAATGACTTTTCAATGTAACGTAAAAATTTTCCCACAAAATATACACAATTTCCCACATAATGTATAGGCTTTTAATTTTCCGACTTTCCAACAAAATTTATTGATTTTCCCGCATAATGCACATACGTTACCATTCTCTCAAAAGTACAGACTTTACTATATACTATACACAATTTCCTACAAAAATGTAAAGATATTTAGAAAAAATGTACAAATTTTCCAATAAAATTTACAAATTTTCTTACAATATGTACTGAGTGTCCTGATCTCCCATAAAATGTATCAACTTTATGAAGAGAACGTAGAAAATCATGGAGGAAGAATGGAGACTGCTGTATCAGTTTTGAATGCCTTAGAGTCACCTCCAGACTTGGAGAGGTTAGAAATTGGTCAGTGCCAGGGCACCACAATATTCCCTAATTGGATGATGTCCCTAGCCAAATTGAAAGTGCTTACTTTAAGAGGTGGCAAAAATTTAGAGTGTTTACCTCCTTTGGGAAAGCTTCAGTTCCTTGAAGATCTATATATAGGTTGTGGTAATGGCGACTCTTTTCCATTCAAAAAGGTGGGTGTTGAATTTTTGGATGGTAAAAAAAATGGTTAATAAAACCCTAAAGCAGAAAGAGAAAACCCAAATTCGTAAATAGAAATGAAAAAAAAAAAAAAATTAGTACCTGTTTTAGATACCAGAATAGTTTCAAACCTTGGCTAACTAATGAAATTGTTTGAGGGATTTGATTATTTAAAAAAAAAAAAAAATCCACTAGAAAGTAAGAAATCCCTCTTCCTCGAAGTTTTCGTGGTGCAATCTTTTCAACCAACAGTCCCACACAGTTTCAGCTTTCCTTCCGTCGAGATCGAGTTAAATTTTTTTTTTTTTTTTGGTCCAACGAGTTAAAGTTTGTTCCATCACATATCACTCTCACGTGTACGAAGATTTTGATTGGAAACTCGGAAGGTGAGATAAATTAGTTGGGTTAAGATTGAAAAGTTTTGACATAATTATTAATTGATTTTTCATTTCCAATAATATTAACAAGAATAATATTACTGTCATAAACTATTTTACAATATTTTTATAAAAATGTTGATGTAGTCAATCTCTTATTAGTTTTCGTCTAGGCCTACCATTAACATCACTTTTTCATTTACCAATAATCAATCACTACATCAACAGTTTGTAATTTTTTTTGTAAAATAGTTTGTATCTTTAGTACTATTTATATTAACAAATATATAAAAGATAAGAGTATCAATTGTCAATGATTTTTTTTTTTTAGATTATTAATTATTTTTTAACAAAATTTATCTAAAAACTAATTTGAAAATAGATCCTTCAAATTTTTTATGTCTTTATATTAAGTGTGAATTTTAAAAATCTAGCATTTGGATTACATGTGCTTATTATATATTCCGTGCTTGCAAAATTTCAATGAAACCAAAATCAATTGTTATGTCATTAAAAAAAAAAGTTAAAATTTCAAATTTTTGTGATCTAAAATTGTGTATGAAAAAATAAGTTTATTGATCGAATAATAAATAACATCTGATTTGAATACAATTTAATATGCATATTAGAAACATAAAAAACATGAAATTCAACAATTAAATTTTCAAAATTCACAAAAAAAAAATTATTATATATATATATATATATATGCGAAGTTTAATTAATTTTCTCCAAACTAGTTTACAGAGAAACTTTGTTCATTATTATTATTATTATACTAAAATTTAGCCAAACAAAAGGTACTAAAAAAAAATGATGCTAGGTAATTGGTGAATTTCTTATTTTTATAATCAATTCAAATTAATATGTGGGTTCTAATTTACTTAAATGATAAAGCTTTTTTTCCCTCAAATAAAGGATTTATGTTCAAATTTAGCCTAAAATCATTTATCTAAATCAAATTTTAAATTTCTTTCGGGAACCTTTTAACCACAATCATCGTTCCAAAATCAAATTTTAAATTTTTTACAGAAGCCATTTAACAACACTATGACGTCCTTACTAAGGACCAATTGACACTCCAAATTGAGCTTTTCCCTGAAACCTAAAATAACTATATTTAAAAATTATTTCTCTAGTTTATACTATTGTTTTGGCAATAATTAAAATGAAAAATAGAACAAGGACCAAAGCATAAGTTTAATAATTACTCTCTTCTCCTTTCATTCGATTAGTCTATTCTATTATGTTCAAGTTAAAATCTTTTTTTTTTTACTTTTATTAGAAACTAAAAAATTAAAAGCATTTTTAATTTATGTTATTTTATTTTCAGATATATATATATATATATAGGTGTGCAAGCTTCGGGCCATAGTACTACTTGTTGGGTCTTTCCAACATCATTCATAGGCTTTGTGGGCTTTGACTGTCAATACCTTCTAAATGTCCCAAATAGACGAGAGAGATCCAAAGGTAATCTAAAACAGTAAAACACAGAAAACATGTATTCAACAAATTTCAAAATAGCAATCAAGAAATACAATGAGACCAGATTTTCTGTGTGTACACAACAGGAGAAGGTATCTGGTGTACCCAGCATATATGTCGGGTCACTCACAGACTGGCGGGTCCCACACACTGTGGGGCCTGCCAGTCTGCGAGAGACCCGGCATATATGCCAGGTACATAATATAATTTTCGGTACAACAGAGCAGGAGATACAATAATTACATATGCACACAATTACAAATTAAAAAAAACAAAATTTTTTTTTGGTAAGTGCCAAAACTTTCCCACGTGACTTGTTACTATAGTTAAGTTCTGCAACAATATGGGTAGTCACCACAATTTCCAAGCCAGGGATCCAAGCAGGCAGAGTGGAAGCTATGGGAACATGGCAAGCGTATATGCGCGTCTCCGTCTACGAATGTCTCCAGACATACACTACAATCCTGTGAAGCTTTTGATACCGCCCCTTCAACCTTGCTGCTGAAAAGCTCCAGGTGCAAACAATCTAGAGCCTCCTGACTGAGACCAGGTGGCTTCTACTTCGGTTTTAACAATAATTGTAGCTCCTCGATTCGAGAGGTCAGGCTAGTAATGCTTGAGGCTCCAGCTGACTGACCTGCTGATGCTTGAGTACCCAAGTCTCGATCATCAACATGCGTTAATTCAGGGCGGTCTGACAAAGGTCTCCCACTTCCCCTAAATTAGAAAGCAAAACCAAACAGGAGACTATTATTTTGATTCAAGGACAAGGGAAGAAAGATCTTCGCATTCAGAATATTTTGACAACGAGTCTAGACCATAATACCATGTGCAGGTTGCAACAAACGATATCTATAGTAGCAAAGCAGCGGCAGCAGCAGTAGTGAGGTTCACTGCAAATGACAAATAATGATATGAAAATATTTAGAGGTTCAAGATACTGAAAAAATCATAAAGATAATGGAAGCCCAAGAAAAATTTGACAAAAATCAAAATTGAATGAGAAACGCAATGATTGAAGAAGCCATCCATTAAAATAAGTCCAACCGCTTCAAAGACATTGGTGGAACAAGAGATATTCACCAATAATTTGTGAATATTTTAAATTCCCATAATGGATATTGTTGCACGTTTGATGAATACATAGCATAGAATTCAGCACTTGTTAAAAGAAATAAAATATATTAGAAGAATTTTGTCACAATAAATTACAGTGTCTTGCCCCAACTGCCAGAATTGCTGCCCTATTAATATTAAGTCCTAAAATGAGATTTAAGGAATATACTACTCTCTCTGATAAGTGGGCAACATGTTTACTGAGCTTCATAATAGAACCTGATGGTGAGAACCAGTATAATTAGCCATTGCAATTACGAAACCAAGTTCAAGTCCTCCAAAGGGGAAACCAAAGCCAAATTCTAGGGGGTCCTCAAAGTTAGGATCACAAATGATGCCTAATTGCACTTGATTTCAATTTAAAATTTCATAAAGACAGAATCAGTAATCATGACAAAAGAGCTCAAGTGTGGATCTCTGGAGATTCCAAAGGGAATTCCATGGATTTGGACAATTGTCAACATGTCACATCAATCTCACATAAAAAAAAAAAAAATTCATATCTAATTAAAAGATAAACCCTTTCAAATGATGTGCCACAACCTCAATTGTCTGTCACAAATCCAACAGGCATGATCAGATGGAGCTACCCCCTCGATCATCCCATTAAACCACCTACCCAATTCAGACAATAAGGGATGTTTGGCAAACAACAGAACTAGTTCAGTTCCAATACAATCGGAACCAAAAACAAAACTGAACTGGTTTTTTATTTCGAGTCTGTCTAGAATCATATCAAAACCAGTTTTACTTAATAGGCATGCAAAATTTTATAATTTAAAACTAGATTATGGTGAGAATATGCATATGAAAACATCAAAATTTTCAGAACTTGATTTTGGAGAGTGTATATTTGAAAGACCAAAGTTAAAACTAGTTTTCTAAAGGAACATATTGCGTCCCATTTTAAACCAGTTCTTTGAACCAAAAAAAAATTAAAACCAGTTAAGTTGTTCTTGGTTGGCCTAGTTTTGTGATATGCTAAACATCCCTTAACAGTATAGGGCTGTCAATACAATCCAACATACACACACTATGCAATTCCTCTAGTCATATATACTTCTGTCATAAGAAATTTAAATTACAGACATCATGAAGAGGACAATTTATTGCAAGAAAGTTGAAGGTTTTTCTGGCCATTCCATGAGAATTAAATGGGTCACTATAACTCAGTTTTTACACATAGAGGTCCATCTAAAAGTGGAGTCAGAGAAGAAAAATGGATCCATCATCAGACCTGAAAATATGGTATCAGATTGATCGATTCAATACTTTCATAACTTCACCATCAAAAGCATTGGTGGCAGTCAATCTTGGTATTGCGCAGATGTATCATAACAATTTTGGCATAAACATATTATTGATGACAAAAAATAGATAATAATTTTCATATAATGTCCAGACTCACCCTTGGAAAATTCCAAATTGCATATCACAGTAAGCACTGACCTGTTTGCAGAAAGAGGCACCCCTCTCAACCTCTCCAGAATCCTAGCCCTTGCAAGCAGCACAGCTCCAGGAAACCGTCCTCATTTTCAATCAACCTTGGCCTACTTGTGCTGCTTAAATTTTCTGTGTTGGCACTGTTGCTTGAAACAAATTGACTTGTACTTTGCTCAGGTCAAACTGCCGCACACTCCTTTTCAAGCCAACACAATACAGAAAATGAGGGGAAAAAGAGTATGAAACTCTAGGCACTGAGCCACTATACAGATTGATTTTGAATCTCATGCTTTCACCACACTGAAACATAAACCAAACCACCATTATGACTTAGTATCCCAGGTTCATTTTTTAAGGAAAGTATTTTCTCCCCTGAAATTCACCCCAATAATATAGATACCAATTAAACATTGGGTTAAAGAAAAAACTTATAAAAACACTCAAATGATGAATATGTCACAAATGAATCTCACATAACCAGTTGCTATTCCCCGTACTTTTCACTCAAAATATGTACTATGTAGAGATAGGAAAATAGAAAACTACAAAGAGAAGCAGCTCATGCCACCTATCTAATTTTATGCCCTTCTCCCCTAAAATTCAAAAAGTCCTTATCATACAAACAAAGTAACAAAACCAAAGTACTTGTAGTATTATTTATAGAAGAAATAGAGAATGGCTCCTAACTAGATGTTTAGTGCATTGTGGCATATACTCTTCTCCAGGGTGCTTAATGGCTCTTGACTTGGTCTTTTATCTTTTGTAGTTGGGTCTTTACCCCTCAAATCAGGTTCAAGAATTTCTTTTGACGCAAAATCAAAAGCATATTTGGTTAATTTACATGGAATAGAAATAGATATTTTGCTTTTGGATGGAACTTTGCCATTTTCATGGAAATTAACAAATGAAGGAATTTAAACTCCCATGATTTAAAATCCTATTTATCACAAATTTCTTTTTTTGGTTAATTCACACCTGATTCCAAAGAACCAGACCAAAAGTAGTGAATTATTGCTAAAACTGAGATCAAATTTCAATAAATTATCCGACGCCAACCCAAAGAACCCTACCAATCCCCCAAAAATTATGTTGTTTCATCCTTGGAAGCAAAAAAATATTCCACCATTACATAAGTTGAAGAACAACTTGATGTGAAAGAACAAAACCTTGTTAGTAGGATTTCACATAGCAACTTAGCTCGGTTCTACACATTCAATTTTTCAATCATCACTTTAGAGTGCAGCAATCAATAACAAAGACACATTTCACTCATAGTTAAAGCTATAAAATAGCATGCCCAAGTGAGGAGAAAAAACCAAAGAGCGTCACCCAAAACGTTATAACGGAAGTCTTAACAATATAAATTGTTATTACCACCATATTAAAGACCTCCCGAATTCATTCCAGAAGTGCTAAATCCACTAATGGATCAACCTGGAAGGTAACATCAATACCGACCATAGTGGAGGAGGAAATATATTAGAAATCCACATATAAATCCCAACATTTTTACAAGATCATGAAATTTGAGACAATATATACTATCAGCAACAATCTTAAAAAGAAAGCATTTAAAATGTTATGGTGTGTTCAAAGGACCTTGAAACTATGACTATTGTCAAATCCATTTCAAAACCTCCTACTCTATCAAATTAAGGATGGCATACGCAAATAAAGTCATGCCTACTGAAGTTTGAATTTTCAGAATTGGTGCTGGCTAGTAACAACTAATAGACAAAAATCATAATACTAGCATATTATGCTAACAATGGAGCAATGGAATAAAACTCAAAATTTTAATAAATCAAGAAGTATGAGTAGCTTCATTATCAGAGAGAGAGATTATGCGATAAACACGTAACTGCTTGTTTTCATAATTTGTCTAAAAATTGAAATAGGTTTTTCATAATTTCTTTCATCTGTTCTGCATTTACTTTGGGTTAGTTTCTATTCAAATTATGTTGGTACCCAATCCAATGAATGAGCATCCAAAGATGCAAATGAAACAATGCAACTAAAAAAAAAAGAGACGTACCTTGAAATCAAATGCTAAAGAAATGGAAGGGGGACAATGAAGAAGAAAATTGTATCAAGGTTCTTTTTCAGATGGAGGCATATTTCTTCTTCCAAGTTCGATCAAGATTTTCTCCTTTTCTTCGATGGAGACTACAAATTGAAGTCAGAATCATCAACACTGACAAAGTAATGGGCCGTTGAAGAAGAACCCAAATGAAACCCCTCACTAACAGTTGAGCCAATTCCCAAACCTGGCAGACCCAAGCGTAATTTTGGCAAAGAGATGTGGCTAGTGTCATCAGGGACAGTGACCTGAGGCTGAGGAGGCGAATAATTTCTTCCCCTGGGAGAAGTGCACAGTGACAAACTCAAATCATGAGAGCCCTCCAAAGGAGAGTCAGAATCATTATATGTTGTTTCCATTGAATTCATATTTGAAAGCAGCAAACAAGAGTTTAAGAGGTGGGGGGAAGGCGTGACAGTGTTTGAAATAGAACAAATGGGGAGAGTGTCGGTGGAACCATTTTGGAATCTCTGATCCAGGTAGCATAAGTTCAAAATCCTCTAAATCAAATGAATTTCGTCGTGGTTGACAAAATGCTCCAAACTGTTTGCAATAATCAAATTCAAACAAATTTAATAATGTATTTACAAGAAGGTAAAAAGAGTGTTTCTATATAGCATTGAATGAAAGAGAGAGAGAAACACCTCACTGAACAATCTGTTTGATGATTGTGGATGTAGCGAATGGGAGTCTAGCATATACACTCCTCTTATAGATCGTGGAAGCCTTGGAATTTCTTGAAGATACTTACAACATCTTATTACGAGTGTCTCTAATCTAGTAAACTTAGTGATGCTTTCTGGGATGGTAATAATATTGATTTCATTTAAATATAGACGTTCCAATACAGGAAAGTAATCAGACTTCATCAAAAAATCTAATTCAATTAGATTTCCAACATTACTCAGATCTAGATTTTGAACATTGCTTAGATCTAGAAATGCATATGACTTTTTCAAAGTAATAGGTTCATACTAGGGTCTCGATTTGCCAGTATATATACATAATATCTTAGGCGGTGGTAATATATAGATGATATCTTCAAGATCCACAGCATTTTTACAGCAATAGCTATTGTACGCACCCGATACCGAAACCCGTCTGACTGGGCCTCAAGTTGGGCTCACAACTTACTTGTATAGTGGGTTTGGATTTCCAACACTGGGTCGTTCTTCTCGCTGAGACCTAAGGCCCTTTCTTTTCTTTCCTCGTGGGTCTGAGTCACCTTCTATTTTTACTCACTCTGTTCTTATACTCTCCATACTGCGCACCATTTTTTTTCCAACCCCCTTCTTCTCCAAACTTCCTGCATTTATAGGCCATAGTTTAGTGGAGAGGTCATAATTACTTGCCAACGAGTGCGACCGGCGGTCCNTGGGCGCAACTATCTCATAATATTGGACAGCATTACATGGTCATAGGTAATTTGGATATTTCACTGCTCCTAGGTCTCAGACTTTCAGGTTCCTCTAAAACATTTCTATTTTTCATGGTGTTTTGCAACATGCCAAAAACAGAGAACAAATCAAAACGGTCCGCCAGAGCATGAGCCTCTTGCTTTTGCAGGGGCAGGGGCTGGGAGAGATGGTTGGTACGTAGCTTAACCCCCAAATTTGGAAAGGTTGATTCCCAAACTCAAACCCATGACACTCCTTAGGTAACTTCATTATTTAAATCACGGTGCCCCTACGTGAGAATAATCAAATGAAGGGCCTATGTCTAAAACTACTTTCTAATGCCATACCTTCCACATGATAATAAAGGGCCTATATCTATCATTACGTTCTAAATTTACAAAGATTAACTTATAGAGTATATGCATTGCCTACCTACATTCAAGGAACAGCATATGACCACTTCCAAAATTAGTATTCCCAAATACCGCAACCCACCTTAAACCACTTTCCATATTCTTCACGAACATGAAACTCTCTATTTTTTTTTCCTTATACTTCTATAATTAACACATCAAATCATATTTTAGGCAACCACAGTTCAACAGCCAAAAATTATTGAAGACCCACATGATATCAGCCGTAATTGCCTAATGGGGATACTCCAAAAAATATGTCAGCTGAACATATCATTTCTATCTCAAACTTCTTTTTTGAAAAATATTTATATCTCAAACCTAAAATGATGAAACCAAATCCTTAAAATCAATAGAACAACCGGATCAACGCCATGAACTCCTAGAACCTCTCAGTGCCCTCTATATTAATAATGCTCCTAAATGAAAATCAACCGCTACTGAAGTAAAAAAAAAAAAAAATTGCCCAGCCTACAGTTCAGCATTAATAATTAAAGAAACACCCATTAATCTGCAATAAATGAACATAAAAACTGAAACTTTTTTTTTTTTTTGAGGGGGTAAAAACTGAAACTTAAAAACCAAAAAAAAAAAACCATATCTTTTTTTTTTTTTAGAAACAAAAAAAAAAAACCCATATCTGAATCTGAAAGAACAAAGCATAAGTTACACATGCACACCCATATATACATATCCAAAATACAAAAAAGAACAGCCAACCTGAGGAGAACTATTTGCTACTCCACTGGAAACTGCTTGAACTGCTTGCATTATTATTATTTGTTAAACCCCAAAGAATTTCAAGGGATCAATAACCTTAAAAATAAGTTATGAAATCATAGGATACACAGGAACCATAAAAGGAAACAAGAAAACCAAAGAAATCTGACAAAAATTCGAGTAATCTATTAAGAAAGAATAGCTGTCAAGCTCTTAAAGAGTTAAAAAGAAAGAAAGAATAATTTGTTTTAGTAGAGTAATATTTTAATAATAATAAAAGTAAGGGCGTGTGTGAAAGATGGAAAAACTTTGGTCAGAGTTTGGTCGCTTGGGAAGACGAGGAGAAACTTTGTCTGAAGGCTACACAGAAATAATAATAATAGAAAAGTAATCGTGTAATTGCCGCATTGTTTCACATTTGTTGTTGTCACTTTTCACTTGTCACTAGACTCGCTACTGCTCATTGAAGGTCTACTAGTGCAAAATCTCACACACCCTTTCTTTTTTTCCTCAAGTCCCTACTCGCTTTCTCACAACGGAAACGTGTCCTCCTATAGCTCACCTATTCTATTGCAAATTGCAGACTTCTACGTCCCATTTTTTACTCTTTTTTTTTCACTTTTTTTTTCTATTTTATATTGAAATATTCTAAAATATTGTCTTATTTTTAAAAATAAAAATCATTAATTTACTAAATTTTTATTATACCCCTATTAATTTACTAATTCAATTTTTTGATAAATTTTTTTAAGAGTAGTTTTATAAACTTATACATTTTTAAAATGTAAACAAGATAATAAATGATGTTCCTTAAAAAATTTGTTTTTAAACGAGACAAAAAAAGTGGGACGGAGGGAGTAGTTTTTTTTTTTTTTTTTTTTTAAATCTAAGAAAAAAATTTGGTATTAGGGCGTGAACTTCGACACTTGCCACCTTACACTCCACAAACAGTTATACTTGTAGAATGACCATTGTGGGGGAGAAAAACCCAACCCAACTTATTGGGCCCAAGGCCCTGAATGAGGAACACTCTTCGTTCGAGGAGGTGTGACCTTCAGTCAGAGGCCCACGTCAAAGGGGAATGCTTTGAGACGAGCACGTGTGCCATCCGAGGAGGTAATCATGTGCCCGAGTAGTCCAACATCCTCGGATCCGAAGAGGTTTGACCCAACACGAGCATGGGAGGTTCAAATGATCTGTTTGACAAGTGTCTAGAGGGAGAGGAACCTCGGACACACATGAAGATAACGGGAACAGAGAAATATCAAGGAGGCATACTTCAACCACCACATTTAATGCACTGCACCTACCTTCCTGGCCGCATTAATGTGGATAAGACCCCTGAACAGTGCTTTCTCAGCTACCGCCACTCACATACGGCTAAAAGTGGGGTGATGGGACTTGCACTCAAATGGGTGCCTGGATGATGAACAAGTGGACGGAGGAGATGTAAGAAGGCAGCGCTATATAAAGGAAGAAAGGGGAAAAAAAAGAGGAGATGGAATGGTGGTAGCTCCAGGAATTGTAATCCTAGACTCTCAATGAAAAGCACCTCTTCGGACAGAGCACTCATATTAGTCCGGGAACACATTAATGCAAATCCTCCCATTGGTGTTGCCGTTTAATACTGTTATTTTCATTATTAGCCTAGCCCTTTCACCCACTCTCTACAAAATTTATTGTTTTGGGCTCTGTGGGCTCCGAATCCATACTTCCTTGGGCTTGGGCCGCAAAAACTGACCCTACAACCATCGTGCATGGTCAAAAAGTATTTTGAAACCTTTATATTTGGGATGATTTTGATTCTAACCCATTTAAATTCAACTTTAGTCTCTAATGTTTTGAAGTATTTCGAGTGACCATCGTGCACGGTCAAAAGGTAATTTGGAACCTCTATATTTGAGATGATTTTCATTCTAACCCATTTAAATTCAACTTTAGTCTCTAATGTTTTGAAGTATTTTAAATGTCCCTCCTTTCATCAATGGTTGCTAATGAATTAGTTGTTAAATGTTACCCAAACGCTCAAAACACGCATATGTAAACCCAAAAGATGTGTACATGGTAGAATTTGGCAAGTCAAGCCCCCACAACTTAAGGAGGAAAAACAACTATGTCCAAGGGATGAAGATAACGTTGTCATTTGAAAGAGTATGACACAATCAATACAAATGAGGATAAAAAGTCAATTTTGATGCAAGAAACGTTACCCAAAAAAAAAAAAAAAAAAATCCTTTCTACGCCCTTAAGCTTTCACATTATGGATTTCATCCCAAAATTACAAGTTTCTTATTTTTTAGGGATTCCATTTGTACTCGCAAGTTATTTTTAGAAAATTTCCATTTTTACAAGTTTGTTTTTTTCTTTTTTGGTCTTGTGTTTGAGAATTGCACTAGCTATAACCATTATGTAATTACGTTTAATTTTGATAATCATATTGGCCTCAATTTATTTGAATATATATACTATTCATTGATACTTTTTTTTTAATCATAAAATCTTAAATATCTTATATAGTAAGAGTATTTAAATATAGTTTTTTGTTTTGCAATTGATAAAATTGTGGGTTCTACACTTGAATTTATTGTTTAGCTAATATTTTCTAAATACAGTTTTCAAAAAACTATATCATATTTTTCTCGTTTAGAATAGGATTTTGAAAATGGCTAAGTGGTTGTTTTAAGGATACATAAAATGTTTTTAATGACATAGTTATAAATAAATTGAAAATAGTGGACCCCACTTATTTGTCCAGACTCTTTTATCTCTTAAATTAATGGGCTTATCTTTATCACCAAAAAAAAAAAAAAAAAAATTCACATACTTCAAATTTGAAACTTATCATAAAATAAATAAAAAAAAGTATATGATGAGTTATATTCCCTTATCAAGTTTAAGGGCGTAAATTTTTTTAATAATAAAAATTAAAAGAAATAGAAATTTTATGATATAATTTTACCATGTAACTCTTTACCATATAAATGTGGTTTTTTTGGCCTGTGAAATTTTTTTTGGCACTTAGTGAGCGTTTAGATATTGCTGGATCCCTTAACAATGGCGTTTATGCTTTGTGGGACCCACTGCTACAATAGTTAAAATATCACGCTCAAGATTGAAAAATGCGTCTGTTAGTGGGTCCGTGCACTATTTACGAGACCCACAACCTTTTTTTTAGCAAAATTTTTATTAAAAATAGGTCTTACAATACTATTTACATATTTAAAATTATTTTATTATAATATTTTTAATTTTTAATTTTTAATTATAAGTGGTATTTAAACAAAACCTTAGGAAAAAATATATATATATATATATATATATTATATGTACGTTCTGTGGCATTTAATATATTCTCACGCTAACTGACCGTACTCTTGCAATTGGCGAGTAACGTTTTCCATTCTACTCGAAAAAGTATAGCAAAGTAGTATCAAACTTTTACGTCGGTCCCCAGCATTGATTGGCTTTATCATTTCATTCTCCAAAACTCATGTAAATTTGGAGTGATTATTTAAGAAGGATGTATTAAAAAAATCCATGAGCCAGAATGGTGTATGATTAGGAAAAGTAACTCTTTTTTTTTTTTTTTTTTTAATCTCAGAAAAAAGAAACACAAGCATAAAAAAGGAAGAGCATATATATATATAATTATTTTTTCACAAATGAGCTTTAATAAACTGATAAGAGTAATGCTTGAGATACACTTCTTTCTCATCCCCAAATTTACAACATTCTTAGTTTTTAACATTTTCACATAGGCCCATCACATATATTTGAAAATGTTAAAATCCTATTAAGAGTTAACAAATAAGCAAAGTGTGATATTTGGTGTAGGAAATGATGTGTCCCTAACATTACTCAAGCTGTAATTAATTCCCAACCCCGCCCGTAATTGACATCACTTGTTATTATTATCTATTATTAAGCATTCATAAGCTTTGTTTATCAAAGATTGTGAAATATGTTATGAATCATTGGACAAATCTAAATTTATTGGATTAAGAAAGAGGTACTCCACACATGTACACAGTTCCAATTTCCAAATGTGATGGATGTGCACATTCCACCTTTTGGAAATCGACAGTCTTTCTGGCCTAGTCCACTGTGGATGTTTGCACATTTTCTTTAGGCAATGCATTTGTGAATGCTTTGACAGTCTACATACATGCACATAGAGAGAATAGCATTAAGTGTAATAATACAAACAAAAAAAAAAAATCATTAAGTTTTGACTCAATATAAATTAATGGGTCTAGATGAAACTAATATTATCTTCTTAATAAAATTGTGAGCAAAGTTCAAAACAAGATGTGTCCCCAAATATGACTCAATATAAATTAAAGAAGGGTTTAGGTCATACAAGAGAAGAGGGAATCGTGCACTTTTCTTGATTGTACTAATCAGCAGCCAGCAGGTAGTTTGTTCAATTTGGCAGCACAAGAACAAATGGGATTCAGTACTTCACCGACACCCAACTTTATCTAGGCAACATATGTACAAACAAAAAGTTCTTTTGCCAAATTGGTCAATAGCAGCAGGTCTTGATTAAGAAAGAGGGCATGGTCAAGCCCCTTCTTCTGCAAGAAGTTTTAGCTGTATAAAGTCTACACTCTTATTAGCTCTTGAGATTTTTTTTTTTTTTCTTTTAACTTTTATGTATAATTTTTTTAAATCATATATATATACACACTTTTTTAAAATATAAATATATTTACCACGTTTTTTACAAAAAGTTAAGTGTGCATTTAGATACCGCTTATTTTACTGAAAATTAAAGACTTATTACTGAAAATACTGTAGCAAAATATTTTTTATTGCTCAAATTTACTGTTCACCCACAATTTGCACTTGGATGATCCATGAACAGTGCCATGGACCAGCCAAAAATGCAGCTTACCAAAATGTAAACCTAAATGCAGCTTACCCGAAGATAAACATAGTTGGCCATGGCGGTTCAAAGGAACTAGAAATTATTCAAAGTTGCAAACATGATATGGAATCATGGATATGGAATAGTCCTTATAAAAAGGTGCTTTGCAGTTTCTTCACTTGCGCCGCCACACTTCTGTAGAGCCTTTTAAGTTTTAACTATTCTATTTATAAAAAATGAAAACATGATTTGTATTCTAGTTTAACTTAACAATTGCTTATAAAAAAAATTAATAAATTAATAAATGATTAAATTGATTATATTATATAATTATTTGAATATGCTATTCATTGAGAATTGTTTTTAATCATAGAATCCTAGATATATTATATCATATAGGATATAACACAGGTTCACAATTTCACATGCAATGGAGGTACCCCTCTCACCTTTTGGAAATCAACAGTCTGTCTAGCCTAGTGGAAGTATATATAGAAAGAGAGAATAATGGTAAGCCTAATAACACAAAATTTTTCATAATTATTGACTTGATAGTTGATATGTTATAATTAATTTGTAATAAAATAATATTGATAATTAATTTTTATGAAAATAATATTAATTTTATTAGGTCATCATGACATAGGTCATGGGTCGGTGGTCTAGGAGGTTTTCCCTAATGCACTAGCAATTCGTTGTTGCTATTTGTACGTATCCCAATATTGCATGCACAATGAGAATCTTAATTCGAAGCAATTAAGGTGCCTATTATGATAATGCTCAAGTGGAAAAACCTAACTAGTTGGCATAATTTTAAAAACCAGTGCAATTAAAGAATTGTTTTTTATTTCAGTTCTTAGTTTTTTTTCAAATTATTTTTAAGTTTTGATCGTTTTATACTGGTTTTAAGGTTTTTATTGGACCAAATTGGTATTCAATTTCCATTAAATTGGTTCAATTGGTCAATCCAGTCTAATTTTTAAAACTATGTTAGCTAGTTGCCCTCCCTAACCATTTATTTTCTACCAAATTTTTTTTTAATTTAATTATAACTTATCTTTTGTAAGGAGTAAATTAGTTGTGATGTTTCTTTTCAATAAATCTTGCTTTTTCATCCAAAAAAAAAAAAGCGTTGGAAACATCACTCAATAAATATTATATAATATAAAGAAATGTTTAGATTATAGTATTATACAAGAGAAGAGGGAATTGTGCACGCGGTAATCTTGATTGGAGTAATGAGGAGGTTGCTTGTTCAATTTGGCAGCACAAGAGCAAATAGATTCGGTACTACACCGACACCCAACCTGGTACAGGCAACAGAGATTAAAAAACAGAGTTTAGTGTTTTTAAATAATTATTAATAAACTATTTCAATAAAGTTTTGATACTATTATTATCGGAAAAGAAATTATAAAATATTTTGAGAGTATCATAAATTTGTATTCTAAAAAATCATCAAAAAAATTAATTATCTTATTATTTATCTAAAAATACTTACTAAACTAATGACATAGGATATCAATAACATTTCCCAAAAAAATAAATTGTTTTGCCATATTGGTCAATATCTAGTTCGTGATTAGGAGAGTGGGGTGGTCAAGGTCCTTTTTCTGTAGAGGTTTTAACTTACTCTGGCTACAGTCTACAATCTTTTTGGCTTTTGGGAATCAACTCAAGTAATAAGGAGGTTCAAAGGAACTAGACATTATGCTTATTAAAAAAAGGAACTAGACATTATTCAAAGTTGGAAACCACATTTTAGCTCAGATTTCATTTTCTTTATGATTATGGAATGGAATACAGCTTCATACCAAAAGGATGCTTCGCGTTTTCGTCAATTGCGCCGCCACATTTTTTACTATTTACTATTTATGAATGAAAATGTAATTAGTACATTCTATTAGATAAACGCAAAGAATTTTTTAGCTTAACTAGCGCTCTCTAGCATTTTTCATATAAATAAATTGCCACTGTTTAAATTCCCTCAACTCCATTGTAGTAATTATTGAATTATATATATATATATATATAAATAAAATAAAATAAAATAAAAACACTCCTCCTCCTCAGCTATAGACTTATCCCAAAAAAAAAAAAAATGAAGAGCTTAAAATATAAATGCTTATGAAATTATCCAATGGAATAGTTATGTATTTGAAGAGCTTTTGATACTTTTTTTTTTTAAGAAGATTATGTGGTGGATTGAAAATGGTGACATGACAAATAAAATTCAAGCTATTTCATAGGTTTTGCTTAAACCTAGAAAAATTAGACTTGCACTGAACGAAAAATAGGTTAACTGCACATGACTTGTTGAAATACCAAATTAGGTAGGGTTACTTGTACTCAACCCAGCTCAATTCGACCTCCCTTTAAATAAAAAAGAACTTTTTGCTTTATTTATTTATTTGAATGTAATATTCAAAGTTTGATGTTCTCTCTTGGTGGAAAGAAAATTATAATTGGTTTTTGAGCTATCTTTAGACTTAAATGATATGCAATCTCTTGAGTACTCTAAATCAACTTTTAGCATTTGAAATAAAATTCTTATTCAATATTGATTTTGTCTTTTACCAAAGAACTAGAATGTAATATGTGCTTTCGCACAAAAATGATGAATTATAATGGTTTTATTGATATTAGTTTAGGTTATTAACTATTTATGACATTTGTTCAACCAGGACATTTGGAGGTACTAAAATGATTTTCTTTTGCAATTTTAATGATATTGGTTATGTGAAGTTTCTCATTACACTATTGTTATGTATACAATTTTGAAAATCACTATTGGACACTACATATATAATATTAATTCACTATCACCAACCATAAAATTTTACTAAATACAACACAAAATAAAAAAATAAAATGGTTCAATAGTATCTCCTAAATTAAATGAGCATAGGTGCATGGAATTGTTTAGCTCAATTATAGTTTGTTACATTCAAAATCTTCACATACAAAATATTAAATAGAAACAGTATAAAAAAATATACTCATTAGTTCAAAATAAATAAATAACAGCAAAAATCTAAACAATTTAATTTGTAGAAAAAGCTAACAAAGGCCGAATCTAATTGATTCTGATCAAATATTCTCTAAGCTTTGGTGTTATATATACTAGTATGTAACCTTGTACTACTGCACGGGAATGGATATATAATTAGGGGTGTTCACCAAAACCGCACAAACCACAAAAACCGCACCAAAACCGCCCGCAAAATGACATAACCGCACCGCACCGCAAGTAAGAGTGCACTGCACCGCATGATGTAGTGTGGTTTGTGGTTTTATAATATAAAAACCGCACAAACCGCTATATATATTAATATATTTATTTATTTAATATTAAATATAAATAAATAAATAAATATATATATAAAATAAGGACAAAAGATCAATACATTAATAATTTAATACCCTAGCCGCCACACTTCGACCTAGAGTCCTAGTCTCCTAGACTACTCACTGCCGTACCAGTTGCTTCTACTATTAAGGTATTCATGTGTTCAATTCAAGTTTTTCTTTGTTAAAATGAATCTATTGGCCAATTATACTATTCACTTAGGACAAGTTGTTAAAGTCAATCTATTGTTAAAATTTTTCTTTGTTCAATTCACTGTCATTGCACCAGACTATTAGCCGTATCTCATTGTTCTATTGCCAAAGTTTTTCTTTATTAATTATATATTTTTTTTATTGATTGTTGTGTTGCCATTGGTATATGGCACTTGGAACTTCCTATGTTAGATATTTAAGTTAGATTTTTTTTTTTTTTAATTTTTATGTTAGATATTATTTAAGTTAGAAGCTATAGGTTATGCCAATCTCATTGTTCTATTGTTAAAGTTTTCTTGTTGGGTTACAATTAATACTTGTTTTAGATTTGTAATTCATTTCATGCTTTGCTTTAGACTTGTTTACATTAGGTTTTGATAATTGAAACTTGAAATTAGTAGCATGACTAGAATTGCTTTGAGATATGGTAAATCCTTTTTGC
>NW_027069711.1:593149-597668 GCF_002906115.3 Quercus suber
GGCATCATTCCCTGACCCTGGCGAGTCGGGCTCTTACTTCTCCGCTTACAGTGGTACTCCTCCTCACACGAGAAAGATTCGCTGGGTGGAGTTTTCGACCTCTGCCTGTAACTGGTGTCATCCGACTCTTCAGAGGAGTGCTTAGAGTTATGAGCCTTACGCCTCGTGTTCATATCGCAATTCCCTCTTCAACTTGTTAATCTCACGCTGCAAATTTCCTCCGCTCTTTACAGGGGAAGCGTGGCGCTTTCCCCGAGAGCGACTTCTATCTGTATGGGTCGTTCTGGTACTCCTCTCATGACCCCCCCGTGTTCGTGGTCTACCAGTGGATTACTGTGCTGAGAGCCCCTAGACTCTACCTGGTGCTGATTAGCATCTGCCTGTTGCGGGCCCGTCAATGGTTGTTGCGGTACTCCCTCTTCTATCGTGAGTATCACACCTGCCCTTCCTTCTCAACAGATCAAGTTCTTCCCACAGACGGCGCCAATTGTAGGGACTCAGTTTGGATTGACCCTGAATATGAATGGGTTTTCAGCCCAACAAGCCCAAACAATAAATTTTTAGAGTATGGGTCCAAGAACTAGTGCTGTTTGAAAGGAAAGGTTCTACTCATCAAGTAAAAGGGATACTCTAGGTTCATTCCTTGAGAAAATCTCTCCTCGGCTCTCTTTCAGTCAGTCTCTCTCTTCTTTTTTCTTCTTTTTCTTTTTTCTGCCAAAAGTCCTCTTTATTTCCTTCATTCCTATGTTATATACTCCGTTTTCCCCCCGTTTCCATCGTACACGTGTAGTTCTTATCTTGGGAGCTCCTTTCTGTCCCATCCGGCACCTACCGGAACTTGCAGCTTAGTGACCATAAAGCTGCTTAGTTACTGTTCAGGTATCACCTCCACATTAATGCGGCCAGAGTGTTAGCTGGAAAGCATTTAATGTGGAGGTGATGGCCTTAGAAGATATTTGCTACCTTCCTCGACGCCCCCTTAAGTTATATCCAATTTTCAGTTCAGATACAACTTGGCGGAGTCTTCCCAATAACATGAAAGTTACATTCACCTCGAACTTTGGTGTCCTCGGACGTGTACTATGCCGCCGTATATATAATATCTACTCGTTTCTCCTCTATTACCCATTTAGTAATAATAAAACTTTTTTAAACTATCCTCGGATAACGAAGTGTCCTCGGATTGGGCCGTTGGGCCCCGAGCCCACTTCTGAGGATTACTATCCCTTTTTAACTAACAGACCCCACAAATACAATGATCATCTTAATCATGATATTTTTAAACAATTTATTCTGAAGCTTATTGTTTACATTTATTTTCATCTGTTTTATAAATAGATGAAAATAGTTAAATTAACATAATAAATTATGATAAAAATTTAGATTCTTTTTATAAAATATGTATCACTTTTAATTAACAATATGTTTTATATTTGTGTATAAAAAAAAAGTTATTCAAAATTAAAATTAATGACATCTTATTTAAGATTAACTATGTCATAAGAAAGATTAAGTAAATTAGCGATATTACAAATTGAAAAAAAAATCTTAGTAGACCTTGAACACAAACACATAATTAATAATAATTTTGCATCTAAAAAAGCAAGAAAACATATTTTAAAATGAAAAAAAAAAAATCAAAACGTAAATGTTATTCAATTGATATTTAACAAATAAAGAGAAGGCACTAAAATGTGTTGAGTTGGTCCTATATAGGGCCTTATTATTGCCAACCAATAAGATTTGAAATGAATATATTTGAAGATGAATTGATATATATGACAAAAATGACATCATTTAAAATATGCGAGATTCTAATAAAATTTTTATTTTATATTTAAAATGCTTCACACATATGAAAAATTCTCATAGCAATGTGGCCATGTTTTGAATGAAATGAATTTAACATGTCAATAACATGGTTAATATTTCATGATTTTGGCATGATCATCACACTATTAGTACAAAGAAATCAATTTAATTGAGGCTAAAATTGTTGAAAACATAAAGAAGTGTTCAACAAAGACTACTGTGGGGCCTAAATGTCTGATAGCCACGGCCCATTTTACATCCAGCCCAAGGCCCATGCCGAGGATGGAGAATCGCCCGAGGACGTTGTATAAAGGCCTGAGCTGTAAGGACCCCCGTCGAGGATGATCCTGTCCTTAGTGGACCGAGGCCAACACCAAGTGGGGGAACAAGCCCAGGACAGGTTGTCACCTCCACAATAAATGTGCTCACCTAACCCTCTGACTGCACTAATGGAGATGTGACTCCTGGACAGGGCAACCTTGGCCACTACAAATCACATGATTACTGATAATGCAGCTGATGGGATGGACGGTCAGAAGGGAAGCGCATGGATGATCAACAAGTGGAAGAAAGAGATGGTGAGAAGAGGACTATATAAGGGGAACCAACAGAACAGTTAGAAAGGGGGGGGGGACCTCTGTCAGGATCCTTGGATCGGTGCCGAGGAGAAATCTTGAGGAGTAACTTTGGCGTGCCGGCCTTCAACGGGTGTGAGTCCTGTTTTGGGCGTTGTCCGTTTGTTAGGGCTTAGTTCTTGAACCCACTCTCTAAAAATGTATTGTTTGGGCTTTTGGGATGATTTTCCTTTTGATTTATAAGGGTATTTCCAAATTGAGTCCTTACAATTGGCGCCGTTTTTGGGAAGAACTAGGGCGTTAGCAGGCGCAACAGCTAACGATTCTCCCGTTGGGAGCTTGCGCAAGGTTAGGTAGTTTTTCGCCACCACCGGCGACACTGACCCCGACTCCAAAAAAAAAAAAAAAGCGAAAAAGAAGAGAACGAAGTAAAAACCGACAATAATGCTTTTGCACGAGATATGATCGTTGCAGGAAAGTAAAAGATTCAGAGAATAGGAAAAGGAAACAAACATCGCAACATTTTATTAATCGAAAAGTAAGAACAAGATACAAACAGAGGCTCAGACAGGCGTGTTTTAAAGCTAATTCTACAAACAGAGGCCCAGACGGGCATGTTTTAAAACTAACTTTAGGGAAGGGGGCTGAGAGAAACTTGCTTTAAGGCTGCCAACAACCCCCGGGCCGGTGCGGATGGTGCCGGCGAGAAGAGAGGAGTAGATGCATGGGCACCTGACGACCCCTCCCCATGATGTTCCCTTGATTCTCTCCCATCCCCACGGTGGTTGGCCGTTGGAGACGGCAACACCCAGGCACCAGACATGACGTAATCTTGCGAGCCTCCACCGATGGATAGGCCAGGTGCGAGTCGCTGCCAGTCTGAAGGGCAGGCATGGGCGCGCCCCAGAAAAGGGCGTTATGCACTTTAGGGACCTCCCTCCTGACCGCCATGCACGACACCATCAAGATGACGCCGAACTTTGTCGCGCCGGAAGTCTGACGCGGGCTACAGCCATAACGGCTCTCGGCCGAGGAAGGAGGACCTTTGGCCTATGCCCCCTCACTCCCATCCAAGGCCGCCCCATTTCTCAAACTCTTGTCACAATCCTGGCAGGGTTATTGAAGGGGCTCGGAGAGCTGAAGGGACGTGTTTCCTGTTTTGTTAGAGGGTTCATGGAGTGTGGAAGAACGTTTCCCCCCCAGAGAGCCCTATATAGAATACAGAGGTTGGTGGGAATTGATCCACACAGAATTCAAAAAAAGGGTTATCAGCGGCATTAGTCTTGACCAAATTCCAAGGAGGCCGTAGACCGCTGGATCTACATCAATCCACGAGGATATTAATGAGGGCGCGTCTCGCGCATTGAAACGTCAGGCGCGAAACGCAAATTGTCAGGGGATGCCTCGTAATTGAGGAGGGCGGAAGCTTGAACTGAAGGCGGGGTTATTGCCTCACGTAAGGTTAGAAGTCCGAACCACCCCTGCCCGGGGCATCGCGGGGTCAAGGATCCGACCCGAGGAAGGCCCACTTCCGGTTAAGTAAGGCCGAGACCGTCATCATGCCAAAAATAAGATTCCAAGCGCCGAGGACAAACTCCTTCATCCCATACAGAAGTGTTGGACTAAACCAAGGCCTTGCATGGTCCTCGGACTCAAGTATATGGGAAAACTAACCACTCAAATATACCTGAGTACTAGACTGAACCAAGGTATTGCATGGTCCATGGACTTAAACCTATGGGGAAACTAGCTACTTACAGAAGAACAAAAGTGTTGGACTGAACCAAGGCCTTGCATGGTCCTCGGACTCAAGCCTATGGGAAAACTAACCACTCAAATATACCTGGGTACTAGACTGAACCAAGGTATTGCATGGTCCAAGGACTCAAACCTAAGGAAAAACTAGCTACATACAGAAGAACAGAAGTGTTGAACTGAACCAAGGCCTTGCATGGTCCTCGGACTCAAGCCTATGGGAAAACTAACCACTCAAATATACCTGGGCACTAGACTGAACCAAGGTATTGCATAGTCCAAGGACTCAAACCTATGGGGAAACTAGCTACTTACAGAAGAACAGAAATGTTGGACTGAACCAAGGCCTTGCATGGTCCTCGGACTCAAGCCTATGG
>NW_027069711.1:602266-658949 GCF_002906115.3 Quercus suber
GAGAACGAAGTAAAACCGACAATAATGCTTTTTGCACGAGATATGATCGTTGCAGGAAAGTAAAAGATTCAGAGAATAGGAAAAGGAAACAAACATCGCAACATTTATTAATCGAAAAGTAAGAAAAGATACAAACAGAGGCTCAGACAGGCGTGTTTTAAAGCTAATTCTACAAACAGAGGCCCAGACGGGCATGTTTTAAAAATAACTTTAGGGAAGGGGGCTGAGAGAAACTTGCTTTAAGGCTGCCAAACCCCCGGCCGGTGCGGATGGTGCCGGCGAGAAGAGAGGAGTATGCATGGGCACCTGACGACCCTCCCCATGATGTCCCTTGATTCTCTCCCATCCCCACGGTGGTTGCCGTTGGAGACGGCAACACCCAGGCACCAGACATGACGTAATCTTGCGAGCCTCCACCGATGGATAGGCCAGGTGCGAGTCGCTGCAGTCTGAAGGGCAGGCATGGGCGCGCCCCAGAAAAGGGCGTTATGCACTTTAGGACCTCCCTCTGACGCCATGCACGACACCATCAAGATGAACGCCGAACTTTGTCGCGCCGGAAGTCTGACGCGGGCTACAGCCATAACGGCTCTCGGCCGAGGAAGGAGGACCTTTGGCCTATGCCCCTCACTCCCATCCAAGGCCGCCCCTTTCTCAAACTCTTGTCACAATCCTGGCAGGGTTATTGAAGGGGCTCGGAGAGCTGAGGGACGTGTTTCCTGTTTTGTTAGAGGTTCATGGAGTGTGGAAGAACGTTTCCCCCCAGAGAGCCCTATATAGAATACAGAGGTTGGTGGGAATTGATCCACACAGAATTCAAAAAAAAGGGTTATCAGCGGCATTAGTCTTGACCAAATTCCAAGGAGGCCGTAGACCGCTGGATCTACATCAATCCACGAGGATATTAATGAGGGCGCGTCTCGCGCATTGAAACGTCAGGCGCGAAACGCAAATTGTCAGGGGATGCCTCGTAATTGAGGAGGGCGGAAGCTTGAACTGAAGGCGGGGTTATTGCCTCACGTAAGGTTAGAAGTCGAACCACCCTGCCCGGGGCATCGCGGGGTCAAGGATCCGACCGCGAGGAAGGCCACCTTCCGGTTAAGTAAGGCGAGACCGTCATCATGCCAAAAATAAGATTCCAAGCGCCGAGGACAAACTCCTTCATCCATACAGAAGTGTAGACAAAGCCAAGGTTGCATGGTCCTCGGACCAATATATGGAAAACTACACACACTCAATATTATACAATAACTGAAGTTAGACGAACCAAGGTATTGCATGGTCCTCGGACAACCTATGGAAACTAGCATATCTTACAGAAAAAATTAAGTGTGGACAGAGCCAAGGTATTGCATGGTCCTCGGACCAAACCTATGGTAAACTACACACACCGATTATATTCAATATTTACAAAATTGAAGTGGTAGACGAACCAAGGTATTGCATGGTCCGGACCCAAACTATGGTGAAACTACACTACTACATACAGAAGAAATTGAAGTGTGAACGAGACCAAGGTATTGCATGGTCTCGGACCAACCTATGGTAAAACTAACACACACTCATTATATTATAACAAATGAAGTGGTAGACGAACCAAGGTATTGCATGGTCCGGACCAAACCTATGGTAAAACTACACACACGATTATATTCAATATTTACAGAAAATTGAAGTGGTAGACACCAAGGTATTGCATGGTCCTCGGACCCAAACTTATGGTGAAACTAACCACCAAATATACTTAGGCACTAACTGAACTATGTATTGGCAATGGTCGAAGGAACCATTATGGGACTGAGCTTTCAGAAGGGGAGGGAGAAAAAAAGGCCTCCTCGGCCACAGGCCGAGGAGCATTCCCTCATTTGTAAAAAAATACTTAGCCATTTTTAAAGATAAGTTTGGGCATGGTGATCAACGGCCAGCACCTAAGCCTGTCAGCCCACTCTCTATAAATGTATTGTTTGGGCTTGTTGGGCTGAAAACCCAACACTCAATTCAAATTGAGTCCCTACAATATATATGACAAAAACGACATCATTTAAAATATACGAGTTTCTAACAAAATTTTTATTTTATATTTAAAATGCTCCACACATATGAAAAATTCTCATAGCAATGAGGCCATGTTTTGAATGAAATGAATTTAACATGTCAATAACATGGTTAATATTTCATGATTTTGGCATGATCATCATACTATTAGCACAAAGAAATCAATTTAATTGAGGCTAAAATTGTCGAAAACATAAAGAAGTGTTCAACAAAGACTACTATTAAGATATTGGAAGAAACTAATAACTTTCACAAAAAATAAATTATAAGAAAAGCCAGATTTTAGCCTTAGGACCAAAATGTGTTGACCTACCTCTGATAGAAGGAATGCAAAGGGTTATTGAACAAAATTACTTGTAGAATCAAGCCTTGGATTGCTAAATTTTTATCTGTTACTGGTAGACTTCAACTATCCAATTTATATTGTTTGGACCCAAAGTTATTGGACAAGCACATCCATTCTCACAGTTAGAGGGACTATGGAATATTAAGAAGGTTTTCAATGCCTTCTTGTGGAGTGGCTTCTTTCAAACTTTTCATAAAGCAAAAATAGTTTAGATGCTAAGACTGAAGAGGTTGGGACTTAAAATAATTAAATACTAGAACAATGTTATTTGATGTTGGGCAAAATTTCCAAATTAATTTTTGTAATTTTCTATTTTTGGTAATTTTATGTAATTTTTTAGATTTTCAAGATTAGAGTTATTATTCCCTTAATTTTAGGTGTTATTTAGTTAAATTAGGATTTTGTACATTTTCCTAATCACCCTAGATTTTCTTTTTACTATTTAAATGCATTGTAAACTCTAAAGGCAATTCAGTTTTTAGATTAAGATAATTTAGACTATTTATTTCTTTCTCTGGTGAATTACAGATAATTATCACATTATGGATTAAGGAACCCTAGTAGATTTGAAATCATTTTAAAAAATAAACGTATTTTGTTTCTTATTTTCTAGAAGTTGATGTGTTTTGTTTTTTATCACTTTTGTGTCCCACATCACCATTATTGCTAAACATATTTCGAGTCTCTTTGCTAAAGCTGACTCAATATAGGTTGTTTGGGTTCATGGGTACTTCCTTAAGGAAGGAAGTCAAAGTTCCTCAAAATTCTTCCTGAGACTAATGAAAAATTTTTTAAAGTTAGGCACTTAAACAATACTATAAATAAATGTTAAAAATGTTAGACTTACTATAAATTTTATAGCATAACATTTACAAATTGATGTAATAATAAATATGATTGATCTTAAGATAATAGATGAGTGTTTGGATTACTTTCATGATTGATAATATATCAATTTGTAAGATTTATATGGTAAAATTTATAATATTTTAGTATCATTCTATTAGTATTGTTGACATTGAAAATACTTTAGAGTTCCGTCATAAATTAAAAATGAATAAATGTTCAATTATAAGTTGTAACATACGTCTTATAAAGGAAAACACACTTATCAATGGTTTTTTTTTTTTTTTTTTTGAGAAACTATCAATGGTTCATTTATTTGCATACACAAATTTATTTTGGTTATCTATACTTTTGTTTTTAATATTTTAACATATATAATTTTTCTTCATTTGTTGAGAATGTATAGTAATTTTATATAATACTATTGTATTAAATGCATCTCAATATGTGCTTCAAATCACCAGTTAATAAAAGCCAATACTTATAGGCTTTAGATAACGATGCAATGCAGGAAAATATTTTCAATTCTCCCTGAACAAGCTGGCTTTAGGTTATTCGAGGTTAGTAATTTCTCTGTCCTTAAAAAATAAAAACAAATTTTCAGTAAAAAAAGATGGGGCACTATCATAATAATAAGTCTTTAAAGCAGGGATGGAACTAAGATTCATACCTGGGAGGAGGGGCCAAAACTTAAAACCAAAAAAAAAAAAAAAAAAAAGTGAAAATAAAAACTAACATTTATTTCGTATTCAACAAAAAGGATGGAACTAAGATTCATACCTGGGAGGAGGGGCCAAAACTTAAAACCAAAAAAAAAAAAAAAAAAAAGTGAAAATAAAAACTAACATTTATTTCGTATTCAACAAAATGTTACATACAAAATAAGTATTTCTTAAACATTTCATGTTATAAATTAAATTAACAAAGTATAACATACAAAATAAGTATTTCTTATTTTGTGTATGATTTTTGTTTAGTCTATGTTTATTTTTTTTTATCTTGTTTTTGTAGTTAAAGAGGCATAAATTTTATTTATTTTCTTGTAGTTTAATATCTAAATATTTTAGAGGAGGAGAGACAAATAAATATGTGTATATATATATCTTAATTTTTTTATACTAATTTTTTTTTAATTGTGTGGGGCCCCCCTCTGCCCTAGTGTGGTCCATCCTTGCTTTAAAGTATTGATGATGCAATGAATAGAAAAACAAAATGCATAATTTTTATTTATATATAATATGAAAGCATCCCCACCCCTCCAGGCCCCCAAGAATAAAAAGACAAAAAAGAAAGAAATTTTTTTTTCTGATGCATTGCTTGCATGAATCTCACCATATATGGGGCCAATATACTTACAAATTAATAACCCTAATTAGTAAATTGAATTCGAGTCCGTGAAGATAGGCTATACCACAATAGGACAATATGATTCAATTTCAACTTTGCAATATAAGTGACAAAAATGTTATGACCCATACTGATTAATAATTCCACATAATTGTCATGCTCAATCCTGGAAACTTCTGCATTATAAAGAAATAAATTGACCCAGTAACCACATAGAATTGTTAACTAAAATATTAGACCACAATATAAATATATATATATATATATATATAAATAAGAAGTATACAAACATAACATATCATTATTAAAAATCAAATCAGATTATTCCGGAAAATACAGAGTAGTGATGTGGACTGCGAAAGAGAAAGTATAAAAACTGATATATTTTTTAGGCATTGCTACAGATTTAGCCTGACAGGTAAAAAAATTGTATTGCTTTATATTAAATTCACTTTCATATCGTATGAATCGGTTTTGGAAAAGCACGTATAACGACTTGCATGGAAGCTGGTGGGTTTCTAACTAAAAAAGAAGGAAACAATTGCTTTAGTGAATTGTCTATTTATAGAGGCGGTGAGTGAGGCACCCCCATGTGTGATTTTGTAATTGGGTTACTTGCCTAACAAACATTTTTGGAAAACTTCAGGGGTCGTATTCTTATATTTGTGGCCATTAGCTTTTTTTTTTTTTCTTTTTTTTTCTTTTTTTTTAAAAATAAGGAAAAAGTGAGTATGCTACCGCTAAAGATAGAAATTTGTAAAGATTTTTTTTTTTAATTGCAAATTACACTCTTAAAGTTTGGAGTATATGAATTTTACATCCTGAAATTAGGGGGGTGTTTGAATTTTACATTTAATGTAGAAATAACAATTTTGCCCCACCCTGCTTGACTTGCCTCTCCCTATTTCCCTCCATGTAGGTTTTTCCCACCTCACAAAGGTGATAGGGTGAGATTTTAGCCCCGCATCATGGGGCGGAGCAGGGATAGGTTTAGGCATTTTAGACCCAACCTGCCCCATTCCCACCCCACCCCGCTTCGCATTAATAAGGATTAAATTGTAAATTTTTCATACCCTAAAACTCTACTATTTAAACAAACATATCATCAGTTTATTTTATTCTACCCAACAATGTTTTTTTGCCTCTTTTTTTTTTTTTTCTCTAGCAAGGTTGGAAATAAGGTACCAATTTTAACATTTTCTTTTTTTCTTTATTATAAGCAAATTTATACACTATTGAATCATTGATTTTGCATTATGAGATATTATTTTTGTTGTGATATTGTTAAACACTTTAATAATATTATTCAATTTTTGCTAAAAATTATTTTGATTTGATGGGATGAATTTATTTATAATTTCAAGTATATTTTTATTAATAAAACAAGTTTAATTAAAAACAATTGTAATAGTTGTGGACAAATTAATAAGAAGTAGAGTTTTACGTGATAGGGCGGGCTTCACGGGCTCTAAGAGGCAGGGATAGGGTAAGAAAAATTTTCCTCGTCATATGGGGTGGGGCGAGAATGGGGTAAGACAAAACCATGCGGGGCGGGGGCAAAGACCCCATCCTTCGAACCCGTCCTGCCCCATTGCCATCCTTTCTAACGTTTCAGAATTTGGATTCTATTTCTTAAAATTTATGGGTGTTTGGATTTTATTTCCTAAAATTTAGGGGTGTTTGGATTTTACATCCTAAGGTTTCAGATTTAGACCTCCAAACTTTAGTGGATAAAAATTCTAAAATTTTAGGGTATAAAATTCAAACACCTCCAAACTTTAGGGGTGTAATTTGCAATTTAGCCTTTTATTTTTTTATATAATGTGGTTAAGATACATTTTGTTTGCACTAAGTTGGGATCTTCAACTCATATCTTTTTTTTTTTATAAGTATGGTTGGAAAGATAATGAAGAGACTTTAATTGAGAAGTTGATATCATATATAGAGATTATTTTGAAAATTTTGGGACTAATTTCATAGAAAATGTGCGAGAAAATGCTAATCAGTTTTATTGAATGGTATCATAATGATTACAGGAGATGGACTCTATTTATATGCACCTAGAGCAGAGGCTAAATCTGGTATTAGCATAACTTTTCTTCTTCATTATTTTTAGGGTTATAAGTGTATCTACTTGTACAAATTCAGAAATTAACAGAAATAATTGATTGACTAGAGAGACACACGATTATAACACATGCTGAATAAGACTTAACTGGAACGGTACTGCTGCATTATCAGTTAGGGACTTTAAAGTTTATAACAAAGCCATGTCGTGTTTATACTTTATAGTCTATGTTGGAATGATACCCAACAATCTCAATGTACATATGTATATCCAACAATCTCGTATTTACTATGACTATGTGAGTCATTGTCTTTTTGTAGGTTTCGAGACCTCTCTGCTCTATGGACAAGTCTTACTAAGCTCCCCTTGTCTATAAACTTTTTTCTTTCACTTACGCGTCATCCATAAATCTCTTAGACGCCATCCGTGAGAAATCATAATCTTGACAAACAAGCCAATCCTATTCCTAGGATAAAGGAGAAAAAGTGATCTTGACGTTGAATGAATGTGTTGATTAACGAGTGTCCAATTTTTAATGAGAAGACATCATATAATAACCAAAACGGAGTAGTAATTTCAACCAATAACCAACCCACAAAGTGAGTAGTCTCTTCTTGATAATCACGTTCATATCTTTTACTTGAATGAAGAGTTGCTTCAAGTCTTCTATGCAATTGATAAGTGTCATTTATTTCCACAAGTAACAAAAGAAGGGATGCAATTTTCATTGCATGGTGAGTAGTTGTGCTTAGGAGTTTAGTGTATAGGTGTAAAGGGAAATATCTCGTTTAGGTGTATAGGGAAATATATATGGGAAATTTGAAAACTAGTCTAAGGTTTTATTTTTTATTTTTTTTTTTTTTTGAGAAACAAAAACTAGCCTAAGGTTTGAGTGTTTATTGGTTAAGTAGATTATGGAGAGAGAGGGGTTAAAAAAATACAAGTACAATATTTCTCATTAATTGATTTGAGAAATTACTAGCAACTCTTATACAAAATCATGATTGATTTCTATTGGAATATTATTTCCAATTCTTAATTATTGGCCTGCTAATTAGATCCTAGTTAATTTTAGTACGTGCTTAGTTGGCATCTCCTGATATTTCCAATAAAAATATTCGGGAATCAAATCTCTCATTTTTCATTATAAACTATCAAATTATCAACAAAAAAAAGAAGGGGGAAAAAAAGGCTTAACTAACTTCCTAACCAAATGATCCAATTATCCTATATAAGAAATAATCCATTTGTATGATTATAACTGAGTTCCCAAGTTGTTGAGACGTTTTAAAGATTGTCTAGTAATAGGCCAAGAATGTATTGACTCATTGTGATAAATTAATAAATTAATTAGCCAAGTTAATTAATTAATCCGACTAACATGCAATATGTGTGGTAGCACAAACAAATCACCAACTAAGTTAATATGCAGAGAAAAATAAAGTTGACACGGTGATTTGTTTACGAATGGGAAAAACCTCCAAGGCAAAAACTCTACCGGGTGATTTTAAAGTCACCACTCCCGAAAATCCACTATTATCACAACAAGAGGTTACAAGTAAAGGAATCCTAGTACCTTATACCAATTTACAGTTGAACCCTTACCCCAATACCCAATTGGACTTATTTTGTAGTGACAATCTCTCCTTTCAATGCACAGCTCCCAGTACGTAACTAACCACCAACTTGAGAAGGATATTGGCTATAAAGTTCTTTAGTTCATCAATACGATGGAAATCAAGAAACTCCTTGGTTACAAAATCCTACGGCGTACAAATGCAGTAACTTCTTGAAGAGAAATATGAACTTAGGGCAAATTGTCTCTGATCACAATATGCTTATGAAAAATTTTTGCATCGAGTCGCACTCACTTGCATCAGCTGTAACAGCTTTTAAAATAATCTTTATATATGTTTAGGGTTGTGAGAAAAGAAAGTCCAAACATGTATACACGTATTGGATGAAAATCATAACTAAAAATCTAATTTTCATAAATCTTGATAGATAGGGTATCTATCGAGCAGCTGTCGAGCATCGGGCAAAAGTTGCATTTTAAATTTCGATAGATGCTATCTGTCGAGCTAACTATCGAGTTTTAACACTTGGACAGCTATCTTGGACAGATTTGCATGGTTTTAACACTTGGACTTGAAACCTTGTTATTTGAAGTATTAAACACATCCTAAATCTACTAAATTACAAGTAAAGTGCATTTTGTCAAAAGATTAGCCAATTCTATATTGACATATGTTCTTAACAAGATTCACATATGTCCTAATAATCTCTCCCTTTGGCAATTTATGGCAAAACCACAACAAACAAATGAACATATGAGAGAAGTCATGAATCACTTAACTCATGTTCACTTGTTAAATACAATAAAATTTATCCTAACACAAACTCTTGAAAAACTTTGCAAGAAGAGAGTTCATGGTAAAAAGGACTTTGACAACCTGTATTTCTGAAACACTTTAAATAAAACTCATCATGGCATCTTAGTGTGAAACGGAAATAAAAGATTGCATACAAATAATAAGAAGCATGTGCATAAAGAGAGAAAAGAAACAACACATGAAAAAATTGGTGAATAACATACATCAATACATATATATATATATATATATCAAAAGATAAATACAATGTATGTCAAATGGTGAAACCTGTATTTCTGAAACACTTTAAATAAAACTCATTATGGCATCTTAGTATGAAACGGAAATAAAAGATTGCATACAAATAATAAAAAGCATGTGCATAAAAAGAGAAAAGAAACAACACATGAAAAGATTGGTGAATAACATACATCAATACATATATATCAAAAGATAAATACAATGTATGTCAAATGGTGACAAGATTGGTATACATGAGGTAAATGTAAAAGAAAGAAAAAAAATACATAATAACCTCACTACATCCCTTAAAAATATAAACACTCCCCCTATCACAAAAATGTCCTATGCAAACTCTCCCCCTAAATACATGACTACTCTCATCCCAAAACTACTTCCCCTTTTTGTCATGAAAGAAAAAGGGTAAGTAACTCAAGCAGTTATCATGTCATCACCGGAAGAGCTAACATCCTCATCCTCATCATCATTATCGTTGGAGTCACCACTATCGTCCTCATCCTCAGATGCCTCTTGAGAAGGACGGAGAGACTCTACGAAGCCACCAAGGTGAGCCTGCCGTTGAGCCATACGACCTACATAGGTGTTCACCTGACACAACTCATCACTGAGTGTGTCAAGGCGAGCATCTATGTGCTGAAACTACGCCATAACCGCCTCAAGGGTCACACCACCCGCCGATGAAAAAAGAGTGGATGAAGTTGGAGAAGTTGCCGTCTCAATCCGTGGGTGCTTCAGTCGAAGCTGGGCCTCGCTTTGTCTAATGGTAGCAGTGTTTATGGCGCACATAGGGGAGAAGTGTGTAGACACGGGATAGGAAACAAAAAAATGGCGAAGAATCCGTGTGATAGTCGAAGGGAAAATGTGCTTATCATGGGTCGCTGTATCCCTATATACAACTATGAGGGAGAAAATAAAGTGAGAGGGAAAATCTATAGTGAGTCCCTTAAGAAGGGGTAACAAAAATCGAGCATGAGGCTTTGTGATAGAGTTATAGTGAGACAATAGATGGAGAACAAACGTCATCTCCATGTTAAAGAATCTCAAACTTTTTGTAAATCCCGAGCAAGGGGTGTTTTGACAGTCACTCCAAGAAGAAGGTGTCTCACAGAAGCGAGACAAGAGTGCGTTTTTGGACACAGTCTGAAGACGATCATAGCCGAAGTAGTCAACAAACTCTACCCTCGGTACGTGTAGCACCTCGGATATAAGATCCGAAGTGACTACAATGCGCGTACCTCGAATGTGAATGACAAAATGAGGTACAAAATAGTTAAATCCGTGCATGTTGGAATAAAACTCCTGTATGATCACAGAAGAACAGGTGACCAAAATGCCATACAGTGACTTCCAACCCCTACTATAGATGACAATGGGAAGGTCAGTATCAGAAAAGTCTAATAGAACGACTTGGCGGTCCGAATGAATGCCGCGTCGTGAAAAGTTCTCCAAAAATTCCTTACGGGCTTTATCATCACAGAACCGGACGTGAGATGGAATAGAATTAGTGGGGGAAGAAGAAGAAGATGCCCAGAATGAAGAGGGTTCCAGGACGGCGTAGATTTTCGTTTAGGTGCCATAGAGCAACTAACCGAAAGAAAGAGAGAAGGAGCGAAAGAGACACGTGGAAAATCACCAACATAGATCAATATCAAAATAAAGATAAATGAAGGTATGTATGCATGAAAAATGTATGAACATGTGACATGCAACATTTTAACATAGTAGCCACACATTTAAAATGCATGAATCATTGTTAAAAATGCAAATGTGATGCAATGCATGAACATTTAGGATTATTTAAACAAAACCCATCCAAAAAATTTTGCAAAAACCTCATCAATTTTGAAAAACCCCAAAAAAATTTCAAAAACCCAAAAACCTAGATCTATATGAATGAAATGCATGAAAAGGAGGGAAAACATGATCTTAACAGTGAAGGAAGAATTAATCTAGGCCAAAAATCACTTGGGAATGAGGTTTGGAGTAAGAGAGAAGAGTTTGGGAAGGGGAGGAGAGAAGTTTTGACGAGAGAAATTGGGAAGAAATAAGAGAAATATCGCGCTGTCCCTATATATAGAAACATACGCAGCTCGATGGATTGAGAGGTGTCAAGAATTAAAATTTGCCAAAAGTGGCTATCGAGGAGCTATCAAGAGGTGTCCACAGCAAAGTGACCTCCTTGGGTTGAGAGGCTATCGAGCATATAGAAACTTCCTTGGTGGATCAAGAAGTTGTCGAGAAGCTATCAAAAACCTCGAAAGATCAAAATTGCAATAACAGCTATCGAGAAAAGAAGCTCAAGAGGCTCGATAGATAGCCTAGCTGTCGAGAGATGTCGAGAAACTGTCAAGTTTGCTCAAAAACAATTTTTCAAAGAAAAGAAAAATACAGACATGAATGCACTCAACCATGCTATTTAACCAAAGATCCAATCATCATTTTAAGCTCTGAAAAACATCTCTCATCAAGAAAAATGTCAAGCATTTAGATCCAAAACACATATACACACACTAAACAAGTCTAACCAATTTTATGTTTCAAGAAAAGTTCAGACAGTTTAGTGAGCTTACATTAACACATGTATTCCTTGTGATGGCCAAATTAGATTGTACTTGCACATGTATCAAGAGTAGCAAAAAATATTGCGTGTTGTGTGTGAAAAATATCGCAAAATTGAAAAAGTATCTACATGTTATCACGATTTGAGATATGAGAAAATCATTTTAACTCACACACAATCATAATTGCTTGATGAGGACTATCACTTTCGAGGTACATCCTAGAACTCCTACATTTCCTAGAATACACGCTTGCAATCATATATGAAGCATTTTGATTCTTTTTTATTTTATTTTTCTTTGCATATTTCTCTTCTAAGCAAATCATGCATGGACATATAAGAGAAAGAAAAGAAATACCCAATTATGTTACGCTTTTGACATTACAATTTTGCTATGCCAAAGCATACAGATGTCATTTCATGATTGGCGGGCAACAGTGGTGAGATGGTTATTTATGTCCTTTTTTAGGATTTTCTAGTCTTTCCCGTAAAAAAGAGTGATACGAGTGTTAAGTATAAGAGATTACTTAATCATACTCATCACAAACACGAGCCACAAAACTCACTTGATTAGTTATGCATAGAGATGCTCATCTAAGTTACAAAAAACACAAAGTTTAGAAAACTTTATTTCAATGGCCATTCAAGATACACAAGTACCAATGTACACAAAACACATGCTGTTTTTGTATTTTTTTTATTTTTCAAAAAAAAAAATTATGAAAAGCAAAATAAAACAAAATTGAAAATAAATAAACAAAAACATGTTAAACAAAGCAAAGCATAAAACTAGACTGACTCAAAACAATAAAGCAAAACACACAAGTAATGCATACTCAAAAACAAGAAAGGGGAGAGAGAAAAAAAGTGACTAAATCACTTGGAGCCTTTTTCATTCCACACCTTGGAAAAACCTTCCCGTTTAGCAAACCCTTGATCTAGCGGTGAGGGGGAAGGATCGAAACCGTTCAAACTCGAAAGGAACATGAGAGCTTTGAGAAGATCTCTAAAAGGAGCAAAGGAGGATGGAAATTGATTTTGGTTTCTTGATGAGATCATACTGCTGCATTGTTGAGTGGCTAATCACTTATAGCAATTTAGTCGAGTATGTCTAGTCATTCCACAGTGATAACAGAGATGCTGCTTCTTCTGTTTAGGCTTTCAAGTGTTTCCCTCCTTAGCCCTAGGGTTTTTAATCTCTTTCTTATTAAGTTTAAAGGTGCTCCTACGATAGATTTACCCTTATCTACGTTTTCACTAGCTAAAACAGTTTTTACATCATTGTTCTCAAATTCAACATTATTAGTAGGTGAAACAAAAACAGTAGTACTGGTAGAGGCAATATTAGGAGAAAAGAAATTATACCCTAAATTGGTTCAATCGGAAGTAGATTTCTGAAGTCTGAGCATCTCGTCAAGTTTTGCACTTAAAGTCCTTTCCAATTGAGCTCTGACTTGGAACAGTTATGCCTCAAGTTTCTTGGTCTTCTCAGCCAAGAAATTATTCTCAAATCTCAGTGCTCCAATGGTCCGCTTGGCTTCATCAAACTCCATGGAGATTTCTTCTCATTCAAGCTCTACATCACTGAGCTTCTTGATGGCCAACCTATACAACTTCTCATGTTTTTCCGAGACTTTGTATAATTTTGCATAGGTTGTGTAGATGTCATCTTGCTCATCCATCTTTTCAAATTTAGACTTTAGCAAGTCCTCTTCTTCATCCACATTTTCAACAATTCTCTCAGTAGGATTTACAGTGGCAATGAAGGCATTTAAGATTCCATCATCCTCATTATCAGAATCATACTCAGGCTCGGTGTCGCTCAAAGTAGCAACGAGTGCCTTGCTCTTCCCAATGGTGTTGAAATACATAGGGTAATCTTGTTTCATGTGACCGAAGCTTTGACACCAAAAACGCTTTGGTCTTGAGAAACAGTGCTGACCGCTATCCTTAGCATTCTTCTTTTCTTTGTCTTGGTTCTTGAACTGAGATGAACTGGACTGCTTGTGATCCTTGTCAAATCCTTTGGCATTGGCATTCTTCATAAACTTTTTGAACTACCTTGTAATGTAGGATTTAATTTTAGAATCCTTATCATCTGAAAACTCATTAGTGTCACTGTTTTTGACCTTCAATGCCATGCTTTTGCTCTTACTTGATTTTCCGATCCTTGTCAAACCCAACACATAGGTTTGTGGATTGTCCACCAGCTCTGTCAAAGGAATTTTATCAATATCCTTTGATTCCTCAATTGTAGTGATCTTGGCATGAAATCTCTCGAGTAGAGATTTGACCACCTTTCTAACAATCTTGGGTTCGGGAATGGTTTCCCTAAGATTGAAGGCTGAGTTCACTATGCCTTTGAGCTTGGCATAGAACTCATCGAATGACTCATTCTCCTCCATCTTAATCTCTTCAAAGCTCGTGGTAAGCCTCTGAAGTTTTGAATTCTTGACAACCTTAGTTCCTTCATAGGTTGTCCGGAGGATGGTCCATGCTTCCTTTACAGTTTCAGTAGAGGATATCTTCTTAAACTCCTCATTCATGACCGCATTGAATAGTACATTCAATGCGCTGCTGTTGAAATTAACTGCCTTGATCTTAGCATCATTCCAATCGGCCGACACTTCCTTTGGCTTGGTCCAGCCTATCTCTCTAGCTTGTCACACTTTTTCATCTAATGACTGCAAGAAAACTCTCATGCGTATTTTCCAGTATGCATAGTTAGTGCCATCAAATGAAGGGGGTATGATAAGAGACTATCATCTATCCATGACAAATAGGGGTTAATGGATCACACAGTAAAGATTAAAACCTAATCAAACTGTGACTACTCTGATACCACTTGATAGGCCAATGATGTATTAACCCCTTGTGACAAATTAATTAGTTAATTAGCAAAGTTAATTAATTAATCCGATTAGCATGCAAAACGCGTGGTAGCACAAACAAATCACCAACTAAGTTAATATGCAGCAGAAAATATAGTTGACATGGTGATTTGTTTACGAATGGGGAAAACCTTCAAGGCAAAAACCCCACGGGGTGATTTTGAGATCGCCATTCTTGAAAATTCACTATTATCATAACAAGCGGTTACAAGTAAAGGAATCCCATTACCTTACACTAACCTACAGTTGAACCCTTATTCCAATACCCAATTGGACTTGTTCTGTAGTGACAATCTCTCATTTCAATGCATGGCTCCTAGTACGTAACTGACCAATTGATGCACGAATCCAAGTACGTGACTAACCACCAACTTGAGAAGAATGTTGACTGCAAAGTTTTTCAGTTCATCAACACGATGAGGATCATGAAACTCCTTAGTTACAAAACCCTTCAATGTACAAACGCAGCATCTTCTTGAAGAGAAAGATGAGGGCAAATTGTCTCTGGTCACAATATGCTTGTGAAAAACCTTTGCACCAAGTTGCACTCACTTGTATCAGCTATGACGGCCCTTAAAATAGTCTTTATACATGTTTAGGGTTGTGAGAAAAGAAAACTCAAACATGTATACACGGATTGGATGAAAATCAGAACTGAAAATCTAATTTTCATAAATCTCGATAGATAGGGTATATATTGAGCAGCTGTCAAGTATCGTGCAAAAATTGTCTTTAAAATCTCAATAGATGCTAGCTGTCAAGATTTAAAATCCAGCACTTCTTCTCTTGATTATTGGACAGATTTACATGGTTTTAACACTTAGACTTGAAACCTTATTTCTTAAAGTATTAAACACATCCTAAATCTACCCAATTATAAATAAAGTATGTTTTGTCAAAAGATTAGCCAATTTTATATTGACATATGTTCCTAACATGATTCACATATGTCCTAACATCTAGGATATCCTAAATTAATTTGGAAATTGGAAATGAACTTATGCTTCTGATTAGGTCGGCTCTTAAGGTCAGAAGGGTAAGTAACGACCGCCACTACTGTTGTAGGCCCAAATGCTGGAAAAGGGATGAACGTAAAGTGCTTATCAGCATTTATATCCTAGGCATAAATGCCGAATTTTTTCTGCTCCTAACATTAATACCAGCTTGATATTGTTTTTATAGTTTAAACAATGGATTTGATGACTACACGTAAAATTTGTGAGAAATTACACTTCACCTCTAAATTATACTTTATTTTATATTTATTCCATAAATTATGAGAATGTATATTTACTCTTAAACTATTACTGTGTAACACTTTGCATCTCATCTCATGGGTAATTGCTTAGGAAATTAAATGTGTATACTCATAGTTCTCATAGTTTATGAAGGATAAATGTAAAAGATGGTATAGTTTTGGAAGGGTAAAATGTGCATTCTTATAATTTAGGGAGTTAAGTATAAAATATGGTATAATTTAAAGAAAGAAATGTGGATTATCATAATTTATTGGACAAATATAAAAATACGTATACTTTAGGTAAAGTGTAATTTCTTTTAAAACTTACAACTCTATTTAGTTGTCGTTTATTCTTGTTCTAGGCCCAGGTGGATGCTTGGAGTTATATGTGCTGTTGGTCTAACTTAGACGGTCTAACTTATACAGCTTTAAAGTATTGAATTTTTTTTAATGATTGAAAAAAGCTTAAGCAGACGCTTAGCCGAGTCTGATTAAGCACATAGCTAAGTTGATGGCTTATTTATTTGTTTCTCTCAAATGAAGAACAGGGCTAATTAAGTTGATGTTTGACAGCATGGATGGAGACCTAAGTGATTCTTTCTTTAATCTTTTGCTTGTCAATTTTCTCCAATGTTGCGTGATTATTTTAACTTTTCTGTGTATAGATTTTCAATGCCATGACCCCACTATGGATATAGGACACATACCAAATTGAATTAAAAATTTATAATAAAAAATATGAAAGTGATAGGCCACGAATCCCTCATATTTTAATGAATAAAGAGCCTTAAAAAAAAAGAAAGAAAGATAAAGAAAGAAGAGGGCCTCCACTGGTTTCATTTTGGAAGTACATCAATAACCCCAAACCAGGGGCTTTTTTTTTTTCCTATAAAAAAAAATTCTGTATCCAAAATTGATTTGGCATAACCTTTGACGCTCTCACATTTTTCCTCAACCCTAGTCCTAGCTAGCTCTGCTTGTTGATTCGATTTCTAGTTTAGACTAATCACAAGCAAATGATTTTTGCCTGGTGTTAATTAATTCTGTGGCTTGACTTTAAACTTCAAAGGGTATATTTCAATTACAGTATTAATTATTGTACGTTGTAAGCTCTACTGGAAAGAACACATGAAAGACAAAAAATATATATATGAATGTACAAAGTAGAGGTTAGACTAAAACAAGAGCTTCTTATTTTTCCTGTTTGTGTTTCATGGCTATATAAGCATATGCCCTTCTCCGTGATATATGTGGTTCAACTTATAAAGCATATGACAGCGTGAGAGAACCACAACTTCTAAGACTTCTTATATGGAAGTTAGTAGAAAACTTTCAATGGTTTTGGCACCCGTACACCACATGGTCCATTTCTGAATTGTATGCTATAATTGAGCGCAGTTCATGACGTTGAGGGATCCTCTCCATTTTGACAAGAAATGGAGAAGGCTCCACCTCTACCCTAATCCCTAAGCATGGATTATTTATTTATTTATTGTAAATAAATTTCATTAATGATTAAAAAATATTATAAATTTCAAGGTATATATATCCAATATTATGTCATAACATATACATGGATAAATGTAAGAAACGATGAAACATACCTATATATGAATAAAAAAGAAAGAAAAAAAATATAATTGTTTAATATTTTCATTAGATGCATATGATAAGTAATATTATTATAAGTTATATAACATTAAATGGCTACTGCATATATATGAGAATTAATTAAATATGTGATTTCAGATTTGCACTCTTTCTTTTATTAACATCAAAATAGAATGGAAAATTTATATAACGTACAGTTATTGGTGTTCAAAATACGCAATTTGGAGTCAGAAAGTCTACGCAATTAAATAGCAGTAGCATACCTAATACCCTATACTATTCCCACGTATTTATCATTGATGATTATATAGTTCTTTTAATATTCAGCAAAAAAAAAAAATAGTTCTTTTAATAATTGACTCATTAATGTATAAATTTGAAGAGCATCCTGTCCTTATTCCCTCGGTAGCCTTGGTGGTTGAGTGTAAAATAAATATCCACTCCCAACGTCAAGCATACGATGCAAGTGACGCATGTTTTAGACTAAGCCCCAGCTAGGGCTGTCCAGACAACCCGCATATCCGACCCGCCCGGCCAAACCGACCGAACCCGAACCGTCCGTCGCCCGATCCGACTACTCCGGCGGTCGGCGGCGGGTCCTTACTTTTCAAAACCGATTCCGGCGGATCGGGTGCGGGTCTCTTCCTCCAATACCCGAGCCACCCGACCCGACCGCCATATAAGGTCTGAAGTTTGTTGCTCTCAGTTCTCACTCTCTCCTTTCAATCTCACGATCTCTGCTACCCTTCACCGACCCTGCTCGTCGTCGATTCTGCCTCTCCATCGTCGATCTCTGCCGCTCCATCGTCGATCTGTGCTCTCCATTGTTGACCTTCGCTCTTTGACGTCAACCTTCGCTCTTCGTCCTCAACGTCGCAGCTAATCTTCGCCTCCATTTCTCAAATTCAATCTTTTTATTTCATCTCTTAGGTTCGTTTATCTGTGGATTTGTGGATCTGTTCTTTGGGTTTTTATTCTTTGGATTTGTGGATGTTCTTTGGGTTGTTGTTCTTTGGATTTGTGGATCTATTCTTTGGGTTTGTAGATCTTCTCTTTGGGTGGTAGATCAGTTGATTTTGTTCTTCAGGAGTAAAACTTGTGTTTGATCTTTGTATTTCGGTTGAAATCAAAGCCGACCGCCGCCCACCCGAGCCCGATCCGACCCGACCGGTGGCTGTTCGTGGTCGGCGGCGGGTCAAGCCCCAGCCAATAATTTCCTCCATTTTTTCTTGAATATAGGGATAAGGTCCTTCTTCTCAAAGAATGTATTGAGTTTTTATTTATTAAAAAAAAAAAAAAAACCTTTATTCATAGTTAAGTTTTCATGATTTATTTTATGCGGCCATTGTGGAATCATTCTTTTTAAAAAATGAATATTAAATTGTATAAACAATTCAACTTTGCACCAATATAAAACATTACAAAAGTGGAAAGAGATAAAATGGGAAATTATCCCAGGTTACTCTATGTAGCAAACTCCTTCGCGCAGTGGTGGACGGTGGTACAAAACAATTTTATCTTAAATTTTTTTTTTTTTTTTCATTTTATCGGCTCCTTTATATATATAGTGAGGGAGGGTACGATTTTCACAAAATAAGCAACATATTTAAAATTTGAAAAGAAGACTAATTAACGTAATTTATTATAATTTGTTTCGTACGTAAGAGGTTAACCCAATAGATTGTGATGTGTGAATTCTAATTTGATTCAACTATAATACAAACATTTTGTACTCTAAAATTTAAGATCTAGATACGCAAAAGTCAAAACTTCGAAGGGACTAAAAGTGGTTGGGATTAGGAAGAATTAAGAAAGGGAGGTATTTTGAAGTTGGGGGCGGATGGGCATTGGACAAACTATTAGAATTTGTCAAAACCCGTGGATTCCACAAGCCCCTTGAATTAGGAGTAGGTACAAAGAAGAGTTGGGGTTTACGCCATTAAAGATTGGTAGGAGTCAAACTCAATGGAAATAAACAAGAGTTATAAATTGTCTCTGCAACCACAAAGAAGAAAAGAAATTTCCCCACTTTCTAAGATGTACGGCTACAAAAATGTTGTGATTTAATATTTGGGGATAGGCTTGTATTGAGTGTTTTTTTTTTTGCATTGAACACTCTATAATACGGACATCACAGTATGTCTCAATACAAAAAGACACTAGACAAAAGTTTCACCTAATATTTAGACCCTCAAAGTTGACGTGATAATGACATCATTAATTTTTTATCTCATGTGACAAAATAAGTCAAAATCAATTTACAGGGTTAATTTTTGTGATTATTGACATAGTATGTGTTGTATGTATAGGCATATGAAAAAGGTTTCCGCGTAGGCTACAATAAACACCCAGGTAGGAAAGCCCAGTCACGTATTCTTACCATTTCTTTCATAAAAAAATAAAAATAAAAAAGGGGATTAAGTGTAGGTTACAATATGTGTGAATGTAAAAGAGGATTAAGTGGCTCTTTCAAGCAAGGCTAAGCCTGCTTGAGTGAGACTACAATGTAAACAACAGTGTGATCAGAAAACAGAGTGTACCAATCAGAAAATAGAATGCCAGTATATATCAAGATATTGTGAGCCCCCTCGATCGAGTGTCAAGCGAGGTTAGTCTTGCTCAAGCTATATAGTTACAAAAAGGGCAACTACGCGAAAGTGGCTAGAGTTACTTTGGGTAGGGATTTCAAATTTCTTGTACTGGTTTGTAATTTTATATCCTTTTTCTGGGCAAATAAAGACTTTACCAAAACAAAACAAAGCAATAAAAATAAAAATAAAAATAAGAAGTCTTAAAAAGAAGTCCAATAGTTTCATTTTTACTATCATACGATTAAATTATTTTAAACCGAAGTAACAATTGCCTATACATGTTGATTATGTTTTCTTTGTATTTAGTCCAATTTCAGAATAAAATTTTACGTGAAAAATATAAACTAGGTATAATCTACATATAACGATTTACCTTCAGATTTTTGCATAATGGGAAAAAGGAAGTTACACATACAGAATTAAACCTTTAACCCTCCATATACTTCTTCTAACTTTATTTTTATTTTACATGCAACAAATGCACCTAAAGAGATTGACAACGTTATATGGTCCACATCTAGTTTTAGTTTTTATGTTATTTTGTGATAATAATAAGATCAATGGACACGTTTGAACCATAATTTTTATGTTATTTTGTGATGATAATAAGATTAATGAACACGTTTGAACCGTATAACTTCAAGTAATTATGTATTATTTAACTTGAACTTTATAAATTTAAGATTTTATGTATTATTTAATATAAATTTTTTTTGATGTTTTTGTTTATTTTTTCCTCTTATTTGTATTGAATGAAAGACAAAGACATTAAGTTTCTTTATCTTTTTTTTTTTTTTAACATGTAAAAAAAAATTAAAAGTCATATTAGATTGACCTAACCCTTAAAAGATTGAGATAGGTTCATAGCCTCATAGGTTTGGTAATCGATTAGGATGAATTTTTTCGAAATTTTTTTTACTTTCAACCCAATATGTGATAAATTATAAAAATATATATATGCGTATTTTTAGTCGAATAACATATTTAATACTCCTATAAAATAAATAAAAAAAGTTATAAATCAATTATGTCCATGTTCTTTTGCTAGTTTTATAGTACTAGTAAAGCTGAGATGTGCACATGTCCAAAGGTAAAAATGGTCCCAACAACTCCTCTAGTCAATAGTCATATGCTGGTAGGGTACCCAAAAAAAAAAAAAAAAAAAAAAAAAGCTTGCTGTTACGGGTCAAAGAAATTGACCTTGATGGTGTAAACTACGCACTTCACACGCCAACAGCATACACAAAGAAAATGATAACAACGAATTAATTAATTATATCAACAAAAGAAGAAAAAAAACAAAACAAAAACGAATTAATTAATTATAAATTGATTAAATATCCAAACTGTGTCAGTCACCCTCATTAGTTTTGTCTTTGAACGGCGACGTCTCATTCAACTTTCCGAATCCATCGACCACACTGTCGCTATCAAACGTTGTATGTGCTGCCACGCACTCTGGGGCTCACAATTGACCGTTGATTTCTTTGCTTCCCAGCGGTTGACGTGAGTTACATGAGAAACACGAGATTCCATAATCCAATTTCTTGTACAAATATAGTTTTTTTATTCTTTTTTTATTATTATACTAGATTACAATTTTTTTATGGAAGGCTAAATTACAAACTAGGTCGTCTTTGTTTAGTCTATTTTCAATTTTGTCCTTAACATTTTNTTTTTTTTTTTTTGCTTTCAGCCGTATAAATTCACATTTTCGGTACTGTGCGGCTACTGTTCAATGAACAGTAGCCGCACTTGTTGACTTTTGACAATAATCAGTACATTTGTACACTGTTCACGGACCCACAATTTTCACTTTTCAGCAACTTTTTCATTAAAAATGGGTCTCACGATACTATTCACACATTTAAAAATTATTTTGCTACAGTGTTTTCAGTTTTCAGTTTTCAGTTTTCAGTTTTCAGCTGCATCCAAACGGGCCCTTAGTCCAATTTCAGAATAAAATGTTACGTGAAAAATGTAAACTAGGTATAATCTACATATAACGATTTACCTTCAGATTTTTGCATAATGGGAAAAAGGAAGTTACACATACAGAATTAAACCTTTAACCCTCCATATACTTCTTCTAACTTTATTTTTATTTTACATGCAACAAATGCACCTAAAGAGATTGACAACGTTATATGGTCCAAATCTAGTTTTAGTTTTTATGTTATTTTGTGATGATAACAAGATCAATGAACACGTTTGAACCGTATAACTTCAAGTAGTTATGTATTATTTAACTTGAACTTTATAAATTTAAGATTTTGTGTATTATTTAATATAAATTTTTTTTGATGTTTTTGTTTATTTTTTCCTCTTATTTGTATTGAATGAAAGACAAAGACATTAAGTTTCTTTATCTTTTTTTTTTTTTTAACATGTAAAAAAAAATTAAAAGTCATATTAGATTGACCTAACCCTTAAAAGATTGAGATAGGTTCATAGCCTCATAGGTTTGGTAATCGATTAGGATGATTTTTTTGGAAATTTTTTTTACTTTCAACCCAATATGTGATAAATTAAAAATATATATATATGCGTATTTTTAGTCGAATAACATATTTAATACTCCTATAAAATAAATAAATAAAGTTATAAATCAATTATGTCCATGTTCTTTTGCTAGTTTTATAGTACTAGTAAAGCAGAGATGAGCACATGTCCAAAGGTAAAAATGGTCCCAACAACTCCTCTAGTCAATAGTCATATGCTGGTAGGATACCCAAAAAAAAAAAAAAAAAAGGTGCTTGCTGTTACGGGTCAAAGAAATTGACCTTGATGGTGTAAACTACGTACTTCACACGCCAACAGCATACACAAAGAAAATGATAACAACGAATTAATTAATTATATCAACAAAAGAAGAAAAAAAACAAAACAAAAACGAATTAATTAATTATAAATTGATTAAATATCCAAACTGTGTCAGTCACCCTCATTAGTTTTGTCTTTGAACGGCGACGTCTCATTCAACTTTCCGAATCCATCGACCACACTGTCGCTATCAAACGTTGTATGTGCTGCCACAACTTCACACGCCAACAGCATACACAAAGAAAATGATAACAACGAATTAATTAATTATATCAACAAAAGAAGAAAAAAAACAAAACAAAAACGAATTAATTAATTATAAATTGATTAAATATCCAAACTGTGTCAGTCACCCTCATTAGTTTTGTCTTTGAACGGCGACGTCTCATTCAACTTTCCGAATCCATCGACCACACTGTCGCTATCAAACGTTGTATGTGCTGCCACGCACTCTGGGGCTCACAATTGACCGTTGATTTCTTTGCTTCCCAGCGGTTGACGTGAGTTACATGAGAAACACGAGATTCCATATTCCAATTTCTTGTACAAATATAGTTTTTTTATTCTTTTTTTATTATTATACTAGATTACAATTTTTTTATGGAAGGCTAAATTACAAACTAGGTCGTCTTTGTTTAGTCTATTTTCAATTTTGTCCTTAACATTTTTTTTTTTTCAATTTCGTTCATCAACTTTTATTTATGTTCAATGTTAGTATTTTTGTCTAATAATGTCTAGTAATTGCAGTTAAGTTTAAATTTTCACATATACATTCGACTATTTTTAAATTTTAAGAAATTATTAGAAAAAATACATACATTTTTAATTTTAATTAACGTTTGTCCCAGTGCCCTATTCACTTTCCTTAACATGTCATAGAAGAAACTGATGAGTGATGCTCGAGTGATCTAGGCACAATGTGCATTGGTTATTTGCAAGATGGATCGACACAGATTGAGACTTAGAAATATGGTTTAGCAATGGATTTGCAATGTAGATTGAACTAATCTTCATCTCCTCTTTCAAGTAGTTATGGCTAAAAACACAATAGCCAAAAGAAGGGTAAATTTGCATTTGTTGTGGTTTGATGAAGGGACTCAATAGCCAAAATAAGGGTAAATTGGCATTTCTATGTTAAATTTCATCAGAATTAACACCAAAACAAACATCATGAGAGACATTAAAACAAAATTTTAGCTTTGAAGGGTTAATTGTGTGTTTCAATGGTTCAACTGTTCAAGATGTTAGTATAATTGGAGTGACAGTTTTATGTTGAAAAATTGTAATTCGCCCCAAAAAAAAAAAAAAAAAACACCTTGTAAAATAACATAAAATCTTAAAAATATGGGTTAAAATTCTAAACATATTATATTTTGGAAGTTATATCAAGTCATCTAGCTATGTAATAAACTAATGAGTGAATGCAATGTAATTCGGTTTTACATTTCTTTTTTTCTTTTTTTATAACTAGAGTTAGTTCCATCAGCAAGGAAGTCAATATCATACTGGTACCACTGCACACCCTTGGTGTGATGATCACTCCACAAGTATAAGTATTCGTGAAGTGTGGGGGGCAAGGTCAAGGTTCAAGTCTCCAAGAGGGAGTTTCACACACATATACACTTAGATTAAGTTATAGTAGAATTCTATCTTGTATAAAAAAAAATATATACATATATATATATCATTTCGGTATCAACTATACTGGGAGAATATACCGTCCTAACCATTAAACCGATACCAGTATTCCTTCAAAATGTACCGACCAATATTGGCGTTTTAGCTAGTACAATAAAAAATTAAAAAAACATTTTATTTAATCTAATATATTGATTAATGTACTTAAGCTAATATGTATGCTTATAAAATATGTGAATATTAAATTTTATGTTGATAAACATAAAAATTAATAAATTCATACTTACATAAATGATACAAATATATATATATATATGTGTGTGTGTGTAGAAATATATAAATAGCGATAAAACCGAAACGGTAAATCGATATCAACCGATACTAAAATATTTTGTTCTTTGACCAAACCGAAATAGCTTTTAGTACAAAATTAACTCCCTTGTCCACCCGCCTCTCACATGGTGACTTTGTATAAAGCTCACCGTGCACACACCTACACCTACTGACCCACAGGACCAAAGCTTCGCATCATCATGTTTAGCGCCCAAGTTGTTATTGAATTTCTGGCCCAAGATATAGACGGATAGGAATAAACGTAATTAGAGTGAAAGCATATCTTAAATTTAAAAGCTTAGTGACTTAAAAGTTAATCCTTTTATATTCTACTTTGAGTTCAATTGGTTGCTTCACTCGAATGATCATAATATTATTTGTTTAGTGTTGAGTCTTGATAAATATCGCCTGAGATATATATACTTAGTACTGAGTCCTCCTATAAAGGATGATCTCTCTTTAGCAAACCAATGTAATGTGCATGATTATTGTTTAATTGTTCTATATGGAATTATTAATGATCTCGATCGTAAGCTTTGAGCACACACTTTAGAAGGCAGTACGGGACAAAATGTAGTACATTGATGTAGACACTAGTACAACTGTACAACTTTCCTTTACAGTATCATTTTCCCCAGTTACATCCTACTAAACACATAGCTTGAACATGGGTAACCGGATGATGGGCTCATTGATTTGAGAGGCGACGAAAATTGGAAAATCTTGGGTTTAATTCATCAAACTATTAATTCATGGGGGGTTTTTAGAGTATTTTTAAGGGGAAAAAAAAGTAAAATAATATGACTTTCCAATTTTTTGAAAACATATTTGATTTTTTTTTTCTTAACTATATAGTTATAACTTATAATTACGAGAGATGATGGATTTAAATTCTAATTCTTTTAATAAAGTAGAGAGAATGGAGCAACTTTACAAGGGGATCTTATTCCCTTTACACAAGGCTCTTGGCAACATATTTAAACTATTAAAATCGCTTAAAATGAAAATTTATATATCATTTTTGATAGGGGGTTGGTTTGGGATTAGCCCTAAAAAAATTTATTCAAAAAATGATTCGGTCAAACCATATAAACTTCTTGAAACAATAATACTATTGTACTAATAGTAATCAAGCAAAACCATATAAACTTCTTGAATGATTAAAAGAGAAGATTAAGCCACGTGCAAGTAGCACTGCTTCAAGCTTAAAATGGTGACAAAAATTTACAACTTTCGAATATTAAAATATCAAAGGGGGTGGCTAAATGGTTTCTAGGCCTGATGAGTCGAGATACTCTTGTTTATCAAAAGAGCATGAAAACAATTAAGCAGTTTTTTTTTTTTTTTTTTTTTTTTTTTTTTGGAGAAGAGAAAACAATTAAGCAGTTAAAAAAAGAGAAAACGTTAATCCTAATGCAATTAAATAAAAGTTGATTTGGAAAACTTCCGGGGGGAATCACCAATTAATGGTCGGCCAAATTTACTTAATTAGCGTGTTGAACATTTTTAAAATAATCTAGAGTCCAACTCCTACATGCGTGATGGAGCTTAATTAATTAGAAATTTTTTAATACAACCCTATTTGATACTCCTAATCTCTCTCTACGTATAAAATAATTGTTAAACATGATTTTCAATCTCATAATCGATTAAAAAAATTAAAGTTTAAAATCATGAAATTAATCATAGATTAATGGACCGCCGTTCTCTTGTGTTTGGAATTGGATTGTGACGATTGCAAGTAACCATTTGATCTAGAAGCTTAGACCCAAACAGGAAAAGTTACATATAAATATATATACGTAGACCGATAATGGCATTAAAAGGTGACCAGGTATAAGTTACCTATGGCTCTAGAGCATATCATAGCAGGATACCCAATACAACTTGAAATAACAATATGAAAATAGTGAAATACTATAAATTGGATATATCATATTCGTAGGATACCCAATAGAACTTTGGATAACAATATGAAATACAAGTACTATTTGATTTCTTTTTTGTGTAGAATGAAATTCTATCCAGGTTCATTTATCCGACAATAAAAAACATTATCATTTGAGATAACCGCTAACTCACATCTTTCTCTCTTTCAATGATGTTAGGTATTACAGCTAAGAAGAAATTAAAACCATCCACACCAAATCACCAAAACATGCATCACCTAATTTTTTTTATCATAGCCAGTCCTTAATTAGTTTATTCATAAATGATAAGTTTTGAAAAAACTGAAAAATAATATTGAAACTTGCTAAGAGTTTTGTAATTTAGTGCTTTTGCCTTGTCATCTTAACGAGGAGAATTAAAGATCAAATATTTTCTTTTATACTTGTTTGTAACAATTGAATTATAAAAATAAAAATTTTAAAAAAAGAGTAAAAAATTTTGAGGCTTGCTATATTGGTGAGATATATGGAATTTTTTTTTTTGCTTTAACATAGTTTGCGTAATATTTCTAAAGTATACTTAGATAAGGAGAGGACGAGAGTCATGAGACCCATCTCATAATGCTTCTTTTGGCAGCATATACTGCAGAATTTTCTTTGCTTACCGCATATTTGTGGGGTCTTGAGTCTTGACTGTTTTAGTGCTGTCATTACATTAATTAGCTGAATATAATTCTTGCAACAAATTCTACTTTTCCCGTGTACCCTTCACATCCTATAAAATAGTACTAGAATCCTCCAAAAAGACATAAACACCTGTGCTATTCTTCAATCAAATTCGGAAATAAAATTTTTTTAACAAAAGAAATTAACCCCTGGGCGTGGTGCTTTAGTTGGAGTCTAAACTGGGTCACATTTGTGGGCTTAGAAGTTACTTGGTTTGAGTCGTGCGCTTTGTAAAAATGCTGTGCCATAACGTGAATAATCTTAACGTACTTAGGAGTGCCCCACGCCATGAATTATGTGGTTCAAGTGGGCCAGGTCAATATCACACACATGACTTTTTTTTATTCATAAAAAATATATATATATATATATGTGTGTGTGTGTGTGTGTTTGTGTGTGTGTCGCATTTGTTTGTGTTCCAGGTGTTATTTCCCACTAATCTCCAACAAGATTATAACCTCCTTAGCTAGCTAAGAAATCAAATTCTTGTAAAAGAATATATTCTCAAGAAAGATGCTCAAAATTTCAAGACTCCATTTTCCCACCTGAGTTTTATTTTACTTCTTTTGGCATCCACAAATATGGGTTAGTGAATTTTATTTTTTGGGATGAATATTTTTGGACCAATCATAATTTTACTTTTCTTGCATACATGGGTTATTCGCATGCATTACAAGATCCAAAAGAAAATTTAGAAAAAGAAGAAAAAGGTATAGCAATACCAAAAGCAAAAGACCAAAACCTGGGGTGCTTTAGTTATGAATAAAGAAGCTAAAGTATTTGTTGCAATATCAAAGTGGAACATGCCACCCTATCTGTAAGCTGCCTAGAAATATCTGAAATTTATAATAGAAAGTGCTATGAATGTTAAGAATAGTTTTATGAGAAAAAATGTATGGGATTAGCAAAAGGAGGAATTTTTTTGAGGAGAAATATAGTGGGGGCAAAGAGAAAATAATTTAATAATAAGGCAACGTGAAGCACCTGAAGTGGGAAAAAGTGGAAACAAAGAGATTCTCTGTCTCAATTTCTTAAATTCTGGCCTAGTTCCTCTACACCTGGCATTATGTATGCAATCATTCTTATAAGCAATCGTGTTGAGGAAACGTAACCACTAAATATTCTTATTTATTAGTACGAAACGATTATTTTTATATAATAATTTACTGAAAGATATGATTTTTAAAAAATAAATTATTCCATGACTTTCATCATTTTTCAGTAATATTAAATTAAAGATATCGATTTGAAGTTTACTAAAAAAATCTACCAATTTTATTACATGAAAATGACTAATTGACTTCTCAACTAATAAATGTGATTAATACCCAATCAATAACGTAACAAATAGATCATAAGTTACATTTTAATCCATATAATATAGTGAGTGTAATAAATTAAATCATATAGTTTCAAAAGCAATAAATAAAATCTTATAATTTCAAAAGTAACAAATTAAAACTTGAGATTTTTAAACAATTATAAGTTAAACTCTGAGCCTCAAAACCACAAACACAATGTTTTTTTTTTTTTTTTACTTAACTAGATTAATGTTTAATTTGTTGTTTTTTTGAAGACTTAATATCTAATATGTATGTTTTAAAATTATAGAATTTAATTGTTTTTTATTTTAAACTTATAGTGTTTAATTTGCTATCTCTCTTAAATTATGTACATTAAATGTAATTTAAAAAAAATTAAATTTAAATTACTTTTTTAAGCTCTCAAATAAAAATATATATACCACTGAACGCTCTAATCTAGATGGTATCTCTATGCATAGGGAATTGGAGAGTGTTGGTTCAAGTCGCTTGAATGTGATAGAGAGTGAGAGAGAGAGAGAAAGTAATAGATGTTCATTGAACATTTGTTAATAAATTATTTTAAAAATTTTTTATTTCACTTTTTTAGAGGGTTCGGTTAAACTTTTTATTTTTGAAAATATTTTTTTGAGAATTAAAAAAGTTGATATTATTTTTTTAATTTTTGAAATTTTTTTTTTAAAATAGAAATTAATATTTGCCTTAAGAGCACACAAAAGTAAAATCATTTTTTTTAAAAAAAAGAAAAAGTTCTCAACAAATTTATTATTTTTTCATAAATAATTATATAATTGTAACCATTCTAAAAATAAAAATAAAAAATAATGTTAACCATAGATTCACTCTTTTATTACTGCATGACAAACAAGAGTTGGTACACTCCAATGTGTGAGGTGGCAGTATGTAATACGTTAATTGTGGTAGAGAAAAAGGTTTTTTCTAGAATCTACAGTGACAGCTTTAGCGGTATATGAGCTGTCACCAATGGGAGGAGCTAAATAGCTAATAGAGAAGGACTGGGCGGGCCCCCTGTGTGTGTATAGGTAATAGGGGCATTAATCCTAGCCCTATCTTCCTGCTTTCTTGCATTTTTCTTCTAACTGATTGTGACCACGATGACAATGACGTGTTTGATGCATCATGGGACCCACATCACATGACTCTACCAATACCCCCTCAACAAATAAAAAAGCGAAAGTTTTGTAATGGGACCCACAAAAATGTAGGGGACCACGCTTTTTTTTGGGGGGTTTTGCGTGGTACCACAGCTATAATCCATAGGGTGTAAAATAGGAAGGGAGAAATAGGAGCAAAAGCAAAAATTGGAATCTCTTCTATTTTTCCAAAGCCCACAGTGCCCACACTGCTAAACATCCACGCTTTTAAAACACAGTTTTAGTAAGAACAAAAAGATCTGCTTGCTGTCAATGTAAAAAAGACGAGGGGAAAAAATAAAAATAAAAAACAAACATGGATAGATAGGGTGCTCTCATAGATCTTATCAAACAAAAGAATGGAGGGGGACTTAAAAGTCTAAAATTAAGCAAATTAGCACTACAGTTGTATTCTCACCAAACACGCATGACAACATTTTCCTACTCCAAAAGACAATTAATGAAATTAAAAAGTTTCCCAACAAAACCATATTGTATCAACTTGCATGCCTCAGTCATATAGATACATTCAATGGGTGATGAAGCCATCATCAGGTACTCCACTTTACATGAACTTTCTACGTGTCCCATCACCGTACACGTGTAAAATTAATAAGTGCAGTGCACACGTACGCATAATCACAAAAGCAAAATCGGCAGAATATCAGATTCCATAGAAAGGAAGACCTCTCTCGGCAGTGCCATGTGAAACTCTGCCAGTGATATCAGAGTGATGCGGGTTTTCCGGCCATTACTTAAAAACTCGTACATACGATAAAGAATATATATGAAAATAGGATTTTGTTAACGTGTGTTTTAAGGGTATATATTATTTTTTATTTTTGAAAAAAAATTTTTGAAAATTAAAAAAGTATTGACAATTTTTTTAATTTTTGAGAAAATATTTTTAAAAATAAATAATTTAAGTGTCTTAAAAATATATATTAACCGGACCCATGTATATATATATATATATATAATAGTATATCATTTTTGAAAAAAAATTAAAGCTGTTATAACAGATTTGAGAATGGGAGCAAAATAAAGAAAAAGCCGATTTGCTTTTATTGGGGGGAATGAATTGTGCATAGGCCTAGGACAGTGCCTAGCAATCATACCATTGCTAATTTGCTATGAAGGGTTTCTTTTATGGCTTATTTCATTTGCTATAGAGGGTTCTTACCCTTAAAGTTTTTACCCTCAGAGTGATGCGGGTTTTCCGGTCTTTACTCAAAAACCCGTACACACAATAAAGAATATATATATATATATATTGGATTTTACTAATATGTGTCTAAAGAGCACATAATAGTATACTTTTTTTTAAAAAAAATTTATCAAAAATTGAAAAAACTTTCATAATGGATTTGAGAATGGAAGCAAAATAAAGAAAAAGACAATTTGCTTTTATTGGGGAGAATGAATTGGGTATAGGCCTAGACACTACACGCCTGGCACTTATACTGTTGCTAATTTGCCATGGAGTGTTTCTTTTATGGCTCATTTAATTTGCTATGGAGGGTTTTTACCCTTAAAGTTTGAAGGTGTTTAGAGTTTACATCTTAAAGTTTTGAATTTGAGGATGTAAAATTCAAATACTTTCAAATTTAATAGGTGAAATTCAAATTATGAAATATTAAGGTGTAAAATTCAAACACTCAAACTTTAAGGGGTAAAAAATTCAAATTCCAAAAATTTTAGGGTATAAAATTCAAATATCCCCAAACTTTAGGGATGTAATTTGCAATTTACCTAAAAAAATTTTAAAATTTTCTAAATCATTATTCTTAAGATATTTATTAAATTTTATCTTTTTTTTTTCTTTTTTGGTTATTTATTTTAAAAATACAATAGAATTAATTTATGGCATTGGCTAAATGATAATTATTCTTTATTATTAAGTTAATATATTAATTAATGTTTTATATGAATAAACTCAAATTACAAGTCTATTATTTGTGGACAAAAAAAAAATTTAGTTAAAATTTCTTATTTTAGAAAAAATGTTAACAAGCAAGTGAAATTTTAAAAATTAGCTAAACTAGTTCTACGCCTTATAAAATTGGTCAAAAAATAACAAAAAGTAAAAAATTTAACATAAAACCATTTCGTGAGACACGACCGTATTTAAAATAAGAAAAAATTGAATTTTGTTTAAGGTGATTTGTGCTCTAACTTTAACACAAAAAGTTAAGGATGTTACAGACAACAAAAAGCTGCGGCTCCCAGCAGACACGTATATTTGGGATCCAATCATGTCGCACATCTTTTTAGGACCCCTTTAATCATCTTTTGTCTTTTCCTTTTTGGCATTTGATTTGGCTAAAGTGATCAAGTACCATTTATTTCCATTTTGCTTTTAAAAAAGGAGCAAAGAAGTGAAAAAAAAAACAAAAAAACAAAAAATAAAGACCATTGTTAATTTTCGTGTTGCTAGAAACATTTTAACTTTTGCATATTTGATTCGCAACTTTTTTTTTTAAATCTTTTTATTTCATTTCAAAATTTTAATTATATTTTAATAAAATCACTTTAGTTGGTATACATTTAAAAATTGTTTTAAAAGATCTTTATAATTATTCAATTGATGAGAAATGTTGCGTTTTGTTTTGTTTTGTTTTGTTTTTTTTTTTTTTTTTTTTTTGTTTGTTTAAGGGGTGTTGAGGTGTTTAATTAGTTTCAAAAGAATTTAACCCCTGATTGGTAAATATGCAAATCCGAGTGATGTGTTCATTTAACGGCTATTCTTAAAGTAATTGTATTAAATTATTTTAGAAAAATTTTGACATAATTTTTATTAAAAATCTAAAAAGCCAATAAAATATTTTCATTTTTTTAATAAAAATTTTCTAAAAATACTTTCTAAAATAATATCCTTGGAGTATTTGTTAACTTTTTTCATATTAAAAAGCAAAACAACACATTAACACTCACTAACCTGACTTGTCAATATTAAACCAAATTGTCTTTAACACATTAGCATCAAATTCTATAAAATTTTTATCCCTTTTTTTGGTATAAGTTCCTACTTTTTTCAACTATTTTAGTTAACTACTTTTCAAGACACGCATATCATACTAAATATTATATATATATATATTTGTTCTCAATGTTTAAAATAACCACTTTTCTCAATTTCAAATACCAATAAATAAATAAATAAATAATTGTATCACGATCTAAGATCCTATGATCTAGCGTCATACTATCTAGAGCGTACCAAGATTGGACGAGATCACAAGCTGAATCATAAGATCTTACAAAATTGCAATCCTACACCGGTTATACTCTTTTTTGCCACATATACTTTAATTTTCTTGTTATTGGTCATTTGAACTAAGTCCAAAATAAAAAGGAATTTTCTGGTTGGTCCAAAAGTAACCCCCAATTGGGCTAAATTCGATCGTTGTAAGTTTAGACAACACTAAAACATAAACTCATTAGCGAGCATGGACAAACAAAAGGACGAGATTCAAAATTCAATCAAATGTTAGATTTTATCTAAATTTTAGAAGTTTAGGTGGCAAAATTAAATTTACCCAAAACTTAGGTGTGAATTGAATTTTAGTCATACTTTCTAGAATGTCTCTTTTATAAATCCATAAAAACATGTGGCACTAGCTAGGCGAAAACGACTTGATAAGTGTAAGAGTCAAGTGAAGGCTTTATACGTGCCATGTATTTTTCAATAGACTATAATGTTTTACTTGTTTGCTTGCTCAACATCCTAATAATAGATCGTTGTTACCTAAAAATGAGAAGTCCATTAAATGTGATGGCACTTCCTTTTTATGGGTTTCATCCTGTAATATTTCCACTTAAAAATAAAAAATAATAAAATAAAATAAAAACTTGAGAGATTTTATTTTTTAATATTTTTTAAAACTTGCATTCCTTTTTAGTATGTTTGGATGACAAGATTTGGGTGTGTGGATTTGAATTTGGATGATTAAAATTCAATTTCATTGTTTGGATAGTTTGAAAAATGTCAAGAATTTTAAACTTTGAAATCCTTGAATTTAAAATAACTTCTAAACCCAAAAATTCCAGAAATCCTTAAGACACACTTCAGTATATTTTAAATTTTATCATTTCAAATCATCAACTTAAGTATAAGATATTAAAATGCTTCCTGTGGGTACCTAGGATGTGCGCATCCTTGGCATGTCCTTCAACGTCCTAGGACGTCCTTGGATGGCTTCGCAACGTCCTAGGCATGCATGGCAACGTCCTAGGCATGCTTGGCAACGTCTTCGGACGGTGTCCTAGGAGTCCCACATCGAAGAAAAACCCCCTCACTTGCTGCCTTATAAGCTGTGAAGCGAAGGGAGTAGTGTACCATCGGTTTATAGTTACAGCAAGTGGGGGGGTTTTTCTTCGATGTGGGACTCCTAGGACACCGTCCGAGGACGTTGCCAAGCATGCCTAGGACGTTGCGAAGCCGTCCGAGGACGTCCTAGGACGTTAAAGGACATGCTAAGGATGCGCACACCCTAGGTACCCACACTTCCAAATAAGGAATTTTAAAATTTATAGATTTTGAGTTAAAATATTTCAAATTCATTACTTTAAAATTTTAAAACCAAATCATATTTAAGTATCCAAATATAACCTTTAGGGATGATGAGGTAAGAGTGAGGATGAAATTGACAAGCAAGGCCGGCATAATTTTTTCTTCAAACCTTTATTTTTTTTATTTTTATTCATTTTATTCTATAGAAGTGTTCAAACAACATTTTGTCATTTTGTGTTACAAATTTACAAGGATGGGATCCGTGTATTATGCATAAACGGCATAGATCGCTTTGATGTGAGAAAACTTATTATTGAAGAAGATAAAAATCGAAACCCGAATCGGCATTACCACTGAAGTCATTTTACATTATCTTTCCATGAATTATAATCATAATTAGGAATGAATTCCCTTTTAGTTCTTACCTTTTCCTTCCAAGTTTATTTTTATTATTTATTACACCAAATAAGATATAATAATATTATAAACTTTGTTGTTTTATACGATGCTTCCACCCTATGGGTAAATGTAAACGTTACATATATTACAATGTATTTATTACGTGTAGGCTTGTAGCTTAATATATATACTTTAAAGTAGTTAAGATTTTTTTTTTTTTTTTTTTGGAGAAACTTAAAGTAGTTAAGATAATTTACTCTAAGTGGATATGTAATTGGAAACGTTTCAAGAAGTTTAGGTTTTATAAACTATTATTCTAATCATAGTTGTCAAATCGTGAATCGTATCGTGAATCGATTTTTAATTTTTTTGTATTGTGTATCATATCGTGTATTGTAAGATACACAAATACTTAATAAAATTTATAAAAAATTATAAATATACATATATAAATGATATATTCATTATAAATTTTAAATATGTTCAACTAATGACTAATTTATTCATCACTTATATAATAATATTTAACAAACTAATTAAATAAATCAAACTAGCATGTGTTCATAACATACACATTAAAATTACTTAAATTCAAAAGTGATAATATATTACAAATGACTCAAAAATAAAAATTTATTTTCATCATATTCATCAAATTGCCTAATCAACCCCATCTAAGTTAACGCTATCATCATATTTATAATTTTGCAAATTTATTTCTTCATTAAAATTTTCTTCATCGTTATTCGTCATTAACATTTACTATCTCTTCTTGTTCTTTCCATTTCTATAAATTTTTTTTGGCATTCTAGTTTCTTGGACTTATAACAATAACAATTAAAATAAAAATAAAAAAATTTAAAAAAATTTAAAATATTAAAGTGAAAGGTAAGTGTGTACTGTGTAGTCAATTGTAGGAGGGAGGGGAAAAAAACTTATGAATATGTTATTTTAGTAAGCCAAATTAAGAAAACTAATAATTTTGTGTTAAAAACAAATCTAACAACTTGTTAGATTCAAATAAAAGTACAAATTTTAATAAAAAAATCTCATTTTAAAGCATTTGTCTATGTATCGTACGATACGTACAATTTACGATACGATACGATTCATACGATACACACACTATATCGTACGATTTATAAGCACTTACGATACGCTGATATGATACGAAACTTTTTACACACGATTCGATACATATCGTACGATACGTATCGCGTATCGTACGATACTGACAACTATGATTCTAATTAAAACCATGTTACCAAAATTTTAAGAAACCTAGAACTATTTTTTTGACTTTTGAGTATCTATTATAATCTTTTTTAAATAAAAATATTGTTTTATTGCTTCCAAATTTCCAATATTTCCTGTATATTTTCTTAAGGCATGGGGAGCTACCATCTGCAACACTCACCCGGTGTATATTTTCTTGTTTAATCTTATTGATTCTAGTAAAATATTTTTTGTATTCTACCTATGACTTTTAATTATTACCAACAAAAAAAACAAAACAATATATGATGGTCATACGGCTAATGACAATGGTAATGATAACTAGTTTAGTCTTTGTAATGCCCTACATTAAAACTTTAGGATGTTACTAACTTATTATTATTATCTTCGTCATTATTATTATGAATATTATAATCAACCTCGACAAAATATATTAGCTCAATTAATTAAAAAATTTATTGCACAGTAAATGACGTGAGCAAGTGTTTTATAATTTAATTGGTTAACATATTTTGTTGTTTTTAACAAAAACATTTAAAATTTAAATCTTCTCTCTTTTTTAACTAAAAAAAAAAATAATAGTAATAATAGTAATAAAAGACGTGAGTTCATAATTTTCAATCTTATCTACACAAAAATTATTTAGTGTCTCGACCTATATCAAATATTTAAATTCTTTCAAATAAGGAAGTTGAATTTCTCCAATTGAATTCCACCTTCAGCAAAACTAATCAATGCTCGGTACAATAAGAAAGTGTAATTGACAAAAGGATTATGTCATATCTATTTTTTATAAAAAAAAATCAACAAAATAGAAAAAGACTAAAATGCATTGAAAGTATGGGCTTCCTATGCACTTTTGTCCTTCTCTGCATCATTACATTTTTCAGAAGCACTACGGGGAGCAGAAATTTATCAAAGATTTCTCTACGCCTGTCCATTGACACGTCCTTCAGCTGGCAATTCACGAAGTACTTGCATTCCATTCAGCCTCTTTCTTTCTTGTTTTGAAGAAAGATAAAAACCATTTGCTTTTCAACGCACAAGTTTTGCACTCATGAACAATATAAGTACTGTAGAAGACCAATTGGCAATTAGGCAATCACTCAATCCTTACTATTGTTTTGATCTCTCATCTGGTTTGAATGCAGGCGCAAGTTAACTCTTTTACGTGGGATATTCACCAAGGACACAGCTTGTGTCGACGTGATGAGATTCAAACACGTGTCCAAAACTGAACACAAGCCTAGCTTATTCATCTATAGGCCTGAGCAAAAATTGGGCAGCATGCTGGCCATGTGGCCAACCGTAGTTTTATACTATAGTTTATTTTCTTAAAACCAAATAAATCACAATAAGCATAAGCTCATCCATTTGTGAATTCACTCACACTTATTAATTACTACTTTTTTAGTAGTGTTTATTTCACACACACTTGCACACAAAATACACGCGATTTTGCTCTCAGGTCAAGATTTCTAAGCGTGAATCACTGGTTATTACCCATTTGTTTTTTAATTAAGTACATGGAACAAATAAGGACGGTGCTCTTAATGGACAATTTACCAAATTTAGGAAGCCATGGTAGTGATATTAGCGCATCCTTAATTGATAATAAAATGAAAAGAAAAAGACATGGAGTAGAAACCGAGAAAGAAAGTGAAAAAGAAGAAAAATAAAGAAGGAAAGAAAAGCGAGTCAATGATTATTTCTCCATTACAGGAAATTGCTTCCCAAGGATTCCAAGGTTCTTTTTTTTTTTTTTTACAGCAGAGACTTCAATTACGATCTAATCATATTCCCTCCTACTCAGAGAGAGAGAGAGCGAGAGAACCCATAGGCGTCATCTTTCACCAACCAAACCCCACGTGAACCCTTCTCTCTCTCTCTCTCTCTCTCTCTCTCTCCCCCTCTGCTTGTACTGCTCCAACTCCATTTTTACCGTTTTCTTTGCTAAATCCCACCGTTTTGCTTTTCTCAATCTTAAGCCTCCTTCAACCACTACCCCAGCTCTCCAACTTTCACTTTGCACGGTGGGAGACATAGTAGACCAAAGCTAAAAATTACACAACCCCACTTTCAACTTTACAATATTCTTGGAGCTTACTTAGCTAGATACATCACTTCTTCTTTTTTGCTTTCCTATTATTTTTCCACAATATCTGAACATGGGTGATTTTTTTTTTTTTTTTTGCTACTTAGCTTTGCTTTTTTCAATTTAGTTCCACTGCTCAGAACAGTACCACTGAAGTGTCGGAGGTTGCTCATCCGAGAAGAAATTACATGCCTCCTCTCCGCTAAAGAAATTGTGCTCCTCCATTTTCACAAACTGTGGCTGGTACGTTTTCTGGAACTGAAAGCAGCCCATTGGAGACGAGGAATTGAATTTGAGAGAAGAACTCGAGGCCGCCTGAGAGGGGGACATCAAGAGCTGATTTTGAAGGACCCCAGATGAAGAAATCGCTGCGTTGGGACTGTTATCCTCGTTCAAGATCGCGCTCGAGTCACTGTCTGACGAGCCGTCTTTGAAGTCCATTCTGAAGAGTGTGGCTCCCCCAACTCCATTGTTGTGGTTGAAACACTTAAAGTTCAAGTCTTTGGAGTCAGATGCAGGTAGAGGAGGAGAATCAGGAGCTGGTTTGCTCTGTTCCATCGCTTTGTTATCGGATTCGGCCACCACTATCTCTTCCTTCACTGAAAGATTAATGCTTTCTGTGTTTTCTTCATGGAGCTTTGCTTTCAATTCCTTTATCTGAAGCAACAAAAGCAAAAAACCATTCAAAATTTTGATACATATATCACCGACAACATACCTTATGAAAGTACCTTATGAATAATATATATAAAGTAACTGGGATATGCTATTCACGGGAAACATAATGAACTTGACGCATTTACTAGCTAGAGAATTCAAAAACCGTGGATTTTATTTTATAGTGTACCTCTTTGTGCAGGGCTTCATTGTCATGTTGGAGATTATCGCAGTTGAGCTTGAGAGCTTCATAATTGGCCTTGAGAACTCCGTAGTCTCTTTCCAATTGCTTGGTTTTCCAACGGGCACGTCGGTTTTGAAACCAGACTGCTACCTGTCTAGGTTGCAAACCAAGTTCTTGAGCTAGCTTCACTTTCCTCTCGGGTTCGAGCTTGTTTTCGACCTCGAAATTCTTCTCCAAGGCCTTGACTTGTTCCACGCTTAATCGACGTTTCTTCTCGGCTATGTGGCCAGATTCTTCAACACAACCTTCTTCATCTAAGCCATCCAACATGGACTGGAATTCCCTGCTATAAACATGGTTGGTTCTTGGACTATGTTCGTCTACACCAATGAAAAAACAAAGAGACAATTAAAGGTTAATTCTTTTGTCCCCAGCACAAACCATGTAAGACCCAGAAAGGAAAAAAAAAAATACAGCAATGAAGCATGGAAAGTTCCAAAACAGGAAAAAGACTACATAGATACAACAATTGAAATTGAAGCACAAAAAAGTGCTTGAAAATTAATGGGCATGTCTGAATCTTAGAAATACAACATTGAAAGGAGTTAATGAATTGTTTGTTAATAAACCTGTAGTTGGGCAGATGGACATCAAAGCACCCAAGGAGTCTGAGCTGCCAAGTCTCTTCATGACTGAGAAAGAAAAAGAATTTTATACAGATCTTATGAGATCAGGACCCTTTTCTTCTTTTTTTTAGTCTTTGTTTTTTTTTTTTAATATTTTCAGTAGGATCTTTAAGAGCTCAAGGGGTGCTTAACACCAAGGTTTCACTCAAAAGAAGCCAATGAGAAAGAACCCCCATGATTAGGAGCTGACCAAATTGAACAGAGCTGTTTACAATTGTTCAGCCACTTCTCTCTCTGGGCTTTCCCATCTTTCTCTAGTTTCAATACTTCTTCTCCCCCCTCCGAACCCATCAAGAAAAGAAAGCAAAACCCCACAAAACACAAAAACAAAACCCAAACAGGCAAGCAAAAAACTCTAAAAATCAAGCCAAAACACAACCCAACCCAAACCGCAAAGACAAATAAAAGTGATCAACTAATACACTCCCTCACTCCACTCTTTCTCTCTCTACATCATTACTCAATCAACTTAGGAGCCAAATTTTTGCGACTATTATAGACTGACTGTTCATCTACGATGGAAAACCGCAGAGCGAGAGAGAGTGTGTGTGAGAGAGAGAGAGAGAGAGAGTTGGAGTGAGAATGGGCAGGTCAGTGAACCAGTTCACAACCCAGCTGGCCTCAAACTTTCTCTCTCTTAAATAAACCAACTTTGGTCAGATATGTGGTTAAAATCTTACTGGGGTTAGGTGCACTGCAGTTAGCAGGTACACTGCAGTTAGCAAATTACAAATGAAATGAACCCAAAATTCAATCCAAATGAAACTTTCTGTCTACCGGCCATATCCGGTGGCTTTCCGGTTTTCGACCGTTTCATGAGAAATATCTTATTATCTTTTTGGGTTTTACAGACCGAAAATGCTAAAGCACCACTTTTGTTACCATTTTTAATCGCAACTTCTCATGTAGCAAGTTGTGAGTGTTACAATAAAAGTGATGGTTTTATGTGGATTTATATCTTTATTATTCTTTACTCGTCATGTGGATAAGTTATAATAAAATTGTGGAAAAAGTTGTAGTCTTAATATTACTTATTATAAACAGAGGGCATTGATAGTAGAAGTTTTTAAATTGCTTCACTTGGTGCTCAATTCAAGCGATAGCCCAACAAGGCCCAGTGGTATAAGAATTGTGTAGTTAAATTATTAAATTTACTATATTTTATTGGTTTAAACTTTTGAAACAATTGATAATTTAACAGGTGACACGCATGATATTAACTATTACCATCACGTAGCATATTGAGTCCACGTTGGAGACATTTTTCAATTCAGCAGAAATAAAAATAAAAATAGAGGGGTATATACTTGAAAATATACTACGGTAAAAGTTTGTATTTACTTATTACTAGGCCAAATAAGCTTGGGTTTTACCTAGCTACTGTCTATTTTTTATAAATCCCATAATATAATGTGGTTTTCAACACTAGCCAATTATGGCTAAGGTTTTTTAATGAAAGTTTAAGGTATTTATTCTTTAAAAACAATTTCTATTGAAAATACTAAGAACTAAGGTGTGTCAATTGTGTTACATGATTTTTTTAGCTATGTGTCTACGAGTACTTTAACTATAGTAAAAGCTTGTCGTTATTTGGATGGCACCTCGTGTATTTTTGTTGTAGATATGAAACTTGTCCCCCCGTTTAAGTATTTTGACATTTTGTGAAGTGTTCTTCCGTAATTAGATGAGTATGATATCCATTACTATCAGAACCATTTATCTCCTTCCCCCAACTAAAAAAGAAAACAAAATCGTTTATTGTTTTGAGAACTTATTCGGAAGTTAATCAATTTATGGACAAGCTAGTTGAATTGGATGGCACCCACTTTGATTCTTGTTGTACATACGAGACTTGTCCCACTTCTATGTATTTTGACATTTTGTTGAGGGTAATTACTTACTTTTATCCTAATAGTTTATTTCATGTGTATTAATTTTAAAATTTTATTTACGTTAAAAGAAGAGGGGGTGAAAATGAAATTCAAGGATATAACGGCCGGGGCCGGGGGACTACTGCCCGACTTTGATATTTCCCATTTAGGGTAGCATACAAATTTATTTACCGACCCCTTGGGATTTTGAGAAAAAAATTAATATCATTTAATTAAGGTTTAAATTGTCTTTTAGTTTTTCTAACTTGTTCTAAAAATAAAATTCCATTAAGTTCACTTTTAAAATTCTTTTGGGATTTCCTTAAATTTTTTAATTAATCAAGAAAACCCTTTAAATTGTACAAAGAACACACACCAAAAAAAAAAAAAAAAAAAAAGGCCATTAAAAATAAATACAAAATATATTTTTTTCTTTTTTTAACACATTCCCAAAATCAATTAAAAAAATATGAGTATATAATTTTATATATACCATTACTAGACTCACCATGCTTTAGCCTTCATGCTACCATCGCAAACTCGCACTCAATCAATGAGTTGTCGTATCATCGTTGAACTCATCATGCCTTGGATCTCCGCAACTTGACTCAACATTTCACAATTGTCATAGGTCCATTTTGAAGTCTTTAATTTCCACTCGATCAATGACTAGTGACTGGATCTTGCTTCGCGTCCGAATCAAATCACACACACACACACACACAATATTATTATTGTTTTTTTGAAAGCTAGGTATAGAATAAATATTAGTCAATAAACTTTTAATGTTTATCATATATTCTTTAGTTATATTTGATAGTTGCTTGATATTTACTTGTTTCTTTTTGTACATTTAAATTTGATAATAGTGACTTGAGTAATTGAGTTATTTTTGTATACTTACATATTATTTTTATATTTGATAATAACAAATTGGATTATTATTTTATTAAGGTATTGAAATAAGGAAAAATTTATACTTGAATTGTTTGATTTTGTCTTTGTGCACGTAAACATAATATGCACTTCACACTTAAAAAATAAAAATAAAAAATTGGCTATATAACTCATTTATATAATTCAATATTTAGACTTCAAAGTGTAAGTAATCTATGAAGAAGCCATCCATAATTGATGCATATTTTAGAAAGGTGTTCAAATTTTAGAAGCTGATGTTCAATCCTCTATCCCAAATCCTAAAACTCTAGATGTTGATTGCCTAGAAAATCTCAAAGCTATAAACCTAAATACATAGATGTTACTAGAAACTTTTGGTCCAAATCAATTGTAAATAATTTTAGTATTCTGAAAGAACATAGGACACAACTTTTTTGAGCTAAATTTAATCCATGAAATAAATTATATATTTTGAGTCTAGTTTTTATTTATTTATTTTTAATCTTTTTACTTGAGAATTTTTTTTATATCTAACTTGGCTAAAAAAAAAGGTTTCTAGTTCTACCACTACATGCTGGGTTTTTTTTTTTTTTTTTTTTTTTGAAAAAAAAAAAAACCATAGATTGTTCCTTCTGAGAAGTATCATATTTATGGCTATATATATACACACACACACATAGAAAAGCTATTGCAAAAGTTTGAATGTTCTCTTTGATAGTTTAAAACATATAAATTGGGTAAAAATACAACCAAAAAAAAATCTTTGAAAAAAATATATGCGAATGTGTTTGGCAAGAATTATACTTTGATAGCTTAGTTGCTTAAATGTAAGGACGAAAAATGGCTTTAACAAATAAGTTAGACTAAATAAATCGACTTATAAATTTATAAGCTTAAGTAGATACACAATATGTGTTTGACAATATTTATTATGGGAGTCAAAAACAATTTTAAGACGTCACAACAAATTGTATTGGATGGGCAATAATGAATCCACAGGGAGAGATTTTAACAAGAATGATACGCTAAAAATATGGATTAAGAACACAAGAAAAAGCTTGCTTAGGAAAATAATACCTTAGAACAAGCATACATTCACATTCTCTTTTTCTCTCTCTAAAGTTTCTACTCCCTAACAAGGCATGTTCAGCTTTTCTTTATACTCCTAAAGTTTCTACTCCCACCTTCAAAAGACTATTCGGCAATGATGTTCCTGAAGGCAATACTGGGCAACCGACATCGCCGTGCGTTCTCGGCATGTTTAATTCCTAATTTAGGTGTAACTTGGTCGGCATGTGCTCATCTTCGACACACTTATAAGGAGGCCAATTCTGGTATGTGGGCCCTAATTGGGCCCGAATGTGTGTACGAATCAAGGTCAAAGGTCCAATATTGTGAGATCGTGCATGTGCCATGGGCCGGGGTCAAAAATTCGATGGGCTCGGCTCATACCCCGTACATATATAATATATATATTTATATATTTTTTCCATTTATTATTATATATGGTGAGTTGGTACCTCAATTTATTATAAAAATGTATTGTGTCCATAAAACAACTCAAAAAATAAATTAGCATTTTTTTTAATAATTCAATAGTTAGAGAAAAATGATTTAAACTTTGATCTTTTTTGTTCGAGACACTAAAGTGAATTACAAAATTCTTTACAAAATCTTTTTTTTTTTTTTTTTTTGAGAATGTATTGGCAAATTAGCTAATACTTAAACAAATACTAACCTCTGAGTACGTGCTCACACATATGCTCAGATGCTTTTTTATTTTTTTTAGTAAATGTTAATAATTTGAATTCATTATAATTTGAGATTATTACATTTTCCAATCACAAAATGTCTAAGGGTGTGGTGAAAAAAATATCTAGAGGTGTAATGAGTGTTATGCGTCTGTGGATAAAATATTTTTTTTCATCACACCCTTAGGTATTTTGTGATATAGAGGTCTATTATTAGAATATAAAAAAATATTTTTTTTCATCTCTATATTAAATTGGAACAAAAAAAAATCTAATCCAAATAAAAGAAAACCTTTAAATAGTAGTAGTAGTATAGAAGATTAAGCACACACACACTAAAGTGATCGTTAAACTTTTATTTATAAAATTTTCAATTTACTTAATTCTTTCTTAATTTAATTTATATTAAATTCTTTCGTGAGTATTGTTCCACAAAATTTGTCGACGACTTTTTAAATTTCAACATTGTCCCGAGTCTTTAGGTACAAACACTCTCAAGGCTCATGTATTTTCCTTCTTCAAATTACTTATTATTATTATTTTTTTTAAAGTAAAAAAAGGTAGAAGATCGTGTATTGATTCTGATGAAGGCTCGGCTTATAAGGCTCGGCTCTATTTCGGCTCAGGAAGATTTGGATGGCGTCAGCGTATCATCGCCTACATGCTAATACTACGCGGTGCTCGGTGCGATCTATGGGCGATTAATATTTGAAAAATGATATATTCACAAAAAAATTTCGACAAATTTTAAGTTACAGGTTGTTATTGATTGTTATTGGTAGGTCAAAAAAATATTCTCATTAGTAATTTCAAGTTTAAATTAATAACAATTAACTACCTATAATTTGTTATAAAAATGTTGTAATCATATCACTTCTCTTAATATTTTCATCCACAAGATATTTCGGTGCAATACCTACAATTCACCTAAATCCACGACAAATTTCACAACAAAATTCTTAAGATCAAATAAAAAACTCAATTTTTATTACAATTGTTTACATGTATTTTTTTTTTTAAATGCTAAATATTTTTCACACATACAGAAAGAGAGAATAAGTTTTTAAAGAAACTTATAGAGGTGTGTATTCAAAAAGACCTAACTTTTGAATATGTAACATATGCTTTAAACATTTTTAACTCACACTCATTTTTCAATGTGCGATTAATGGACAACCAATCACAAGTGATTGTAATTATGATTTTTTTATGTGGTACTAAAATTACCCATTTCACGATATATTTAAATATTAATTTATGATGATTCTAAAAAATATATATATTAATTTGTGATTAGTGTACAAGAATTTTACCTTTCATCAAGTATCAGCAGTGGTCTTAAGTATAATTATATAATCCAATCATAAAAACATTTCAAAGGGTCAATTCCATTTAAGTAACCACTTCAGTCTATTCATACTTTTGGTACAAGATTTGTATATATAAACTTTCTATTTCGGTATATATATATACTCTCTCCGTCCCACTTTTTCTGTCCTGTTTGAAAAGTCAAACTTTTTAAGGGAACATCATTTATTGTCTTGTCTACATTTTAAAAATATATAAGTTTTCAAAACTACTCTTAAAAAAAATTATCAAAAAATTGAATTAGTAAATTAATAGAGGTATAATAGAAATATTAATAAATTAATGACTTTTATTTTTAAAAACATGACAATATTTTGGAACATCTTAAAATAGAATAGAAGACAAAAAAAGTGGGACGGAGGGCGCATATATATAAGAGATAGTTTATTTGAGCATATCGTTTTGGGGGTTTAGATAATTTTATTGTATGCATAAATATTATGTCGGTGGGAGAGACACAAGGAGTAATAAAAAAGATCAAGTAGAATATAAACTTAGAAAATATTTTAATAATTAGTTAGTAACTCGTGTATATATGTACACACACGAATTACTAACTAGTTATTATAATTTAGCCAAGCAAAAGTTGCAAAACCATTTTACACAACAAACAAACTATTTACCAAAATATATATATATATATATAATTTAGCCTTTTGAAAGGTTCTAAGGTAACAAATAACAGTTATTTGTTATAGGAACTCATGATGAGTTGTTATAGTAACAAATAATACCATGAGCAATACACATAATTATTATACATGTTCTCTTCTTCATAGACATGGTAACAAAATCTATTCTTCATAGAGTATTCTCCTTATGTTTATGACGACCTAATATGAATTATTATGTTCTAGAACCCTAGTGTATAGATCCCCATGTCTTTGGTCATATGGACCACAAATTGAGAAATTAGTTTACTTGAGGCTTGATCAATCAACTAGGGCCAAGGTACGAGTTTGATCAATCAACTAGGGCCTAGGTACGAGTCAAGCTTTAATGAACTCAATTGATCGAGCTACAGTTGAGGCAATCGATTCAACAACTTCTAAATAGTTACTAGTGTCTTCAATGTAAATCTTCAAACACTATCTTAAACACTAAACTTTAGCAACTCCATTACAATTAAACAAGATTTCGGAAAGGAGTTGTTTACGAACACATAATCATTTTGACCCTAACTGTCAATTCCGATAAGGCACCTACAAAACAAAATATCTACAATTGTGACAGGATACTGATAGGTTACTCTGAAAATGTGTGCATTGCATCCTATGGATTTTTTTTTTAATACCTATATTGCACTTGGATTTGTGTCCACACTCACACATATATCAGGCAGAGACTTAAAATTAACCATATTTGGGTAGTGCGGCTGCATCCGCCTTTTTTTTTTTTTTTTTTTAAAGGCCAATAAACAGTGCTGAACAGTAATAAACAGTAAATTTTTTAAATTAATTTTTAATTTTTATTGTTTTCAATTTTCAGCAAAATAAGCTGTATTTAAATACACACTAAATGAAAGGTCATATTCACTTGATCAAACAATGACCACTCATTGAATATTAATAAAAATTTAACTTCGATTAGTAAACGAGTTTGTATATTTGTAAAAATTAAGAATCATAGTTACAAATTAATAAACATTTGCTTAGTTTAACATTTGGAAGTTGAGCAACATATTTTAATTGTTGGAATGATTTATCTATCCTTAATGGATTTTTTGCTCGGCATCAAATATTAAAAGTCACTGCTCATCCAAACCAAATTATTCTAAATTACAATAATTGTAAGCAATTCAATTTGTCTCCTTGCATCTTGTTTCATGTGAAAATGGAGTGGATTTAAAAAAAGAAGAAGCAAATCTATCAAAAATCAAATGAATGTTAGTTAGCTTACTTTGGTACGTGTCCTATTTTATTTTTATTTTTTAATGGCGGACTGAATGAGGAATTTGTGGAGAGAGAGTTCAGATTCATTTTGATTAGATGGATAGAAAAAGTGAAGGAAGGAAGGAAACTCTCCTTCTTTTTAGAATCTGGCATTGTGGCCCACCAAAAAATGGGCCATTTCAATCCTAAAATATGTTTGGTCTTGTTCAAAAAAAGCCGTAAAACCTCTATACTGGCCCAAGAAAAAGAGAATAAGTTAAACCTCTAAAAGTTAACAAACCAAGAAGTTCAATTTATCAGGTGCTTGTTTAACATGGCCATGTAATTCCTTTATTTATATCTGCTGTAGTAAATTCTTATTGGGTAGATTAGCAGTGGAAGAATTAATGTCCTTCCTTATATAACATAGACAATATATATCATACATGCCTTGATATCAACATGTTTGGAATCTAGATGGGTTGAGCTATTTAGGATGAGGTAACAGATAGCTACGAATATAAATTCAATGCTAAGAGGAGAAACCCACTAAAATTATCGACAAAAAAGTGGATCAGACCGACCAATTTCTTGTCCAAAAAGCTTGTGGTGTATAATAAGTTAAGAGTTTTTGTCACATGCAGCTCTTGTGTGGTCAATTTACACAAGAAAACAATCTATCAATATGGTTCCTACGCAATACAAGGCCTTTTAAAGCAGTTCCCAACCTGGGATAGGCAAAGCACACGCGGGTTTATCTGTAGTATGTTCATCATAGAATCAGAGCCCACCATTCTATGTGACAATACACATGAATTAGTAATGGGGAGGGACCCTTACATCTCTGATTAACAACAGGAACAAGTATGGTCGGCTACTCAAGTTTCCAGTCCTCATTGTCTGGCTCTGGCTGAGTTGTAAGCATGTGGAATATGAGAAGGTCTACGACTACAAATTATTCCCTAACTTATTTGCTACGTCTTTGCTTGGCAAACTCTGAGTAGTTAATTATCACTTATACATAGATCCACTATTTTTTTTTTACCAATCATATTTTGCCGCGTCACAGTTTTGGCAAAAAGTTGTGAAAAATTTTATGATTGGCTTCTCAAGTTTTCAGTGATCCAGTCCCCATTGTTTGGCTGTGTCGTGAGCATGTGGGATATTCTTCGAATCCTCATATAGAAGTTCACAATTGAATTGCTTTGCATCCTAGAAAGGTAGAGAAGAGACACATTGTCCTTTCAAAATTAATTTCTTTCACAACTTATTAGGCTAACTAGTCATCACTTCAACATAGGTCCATAAGTCCATTGCTAATGTTATTTTTATCATGCATCAATTATGACATTATCTCAGTTGTTTTGAAAAAGAAAAGAGATGTAAAATTCTTGTGTCACTAAACTTATTACTATTATTTAGAGGTTTGTTATGTGAAGTGTGCTATGGTTTTCTTGGTAGGATTTTTTGAGTGGTACAGGATGTGCAACCAAATAATGAATTGGGGTATGGGAAGGACTTTGTATATATTTTATGAATAACTTGCTTGGGGATTGATTATGGATGTATTAATTAATTGGAAAACTGACTTGTATGAAAAACTTCTAGGTCACAATTTCTGGTTTTTTTTCTCCTACCAAATGATAAGCGCAACTTCAAATTCAAAAGCACTGTTACTTGTTGATTTTGGCAATGATAACTCCTTGAAAAAAGCCACCAAAAGCAAGAACTCCTACACAGTAGTACAGTACACATAATGATCAAGTCTCTCTATGACCAAATTAAAAAAAAGAAAAGAAAAAAAAGAAAAAAAGAGAAAAGTCTCTCTATGACCATGGCACTTATCAATGACCAAAACTTGCTTGCTGGTGTTGTAACTTGTAAGAGCTTATTCCCACTTCTCCCTAGCTAAACTGCCTAAAAACTAGATTGAGCTTTAGTACAGATTAGTTTGGACTTTCTTGCACAAGTTGAAGGACAAGAAATTTCCATAAGAGTAAGACTGCAAAACCCCCAAAAGACATTTTGACATGATTCTGATGTGTTCCAATGTGGAACACATGAACTAACTTAATTTGTTTTAAAAGATAGGGCAAAAATCAAGCTTGACAAGAAGACAAATACGCCACTTATCACGAATTTCCTTTGTAGTTTACTAATACCACGAGTCAAACTTTCTCATCTGGCAACAAAAAAATAAAATTCAAAAGCATGTTGGTAATAACTAATAAAGTCTAAGAAATCTCTAGTTGGGCCATAAGCCAGCTATAGTAGGGCCCAAGTACAACCTTAAGGTCGTAACCACAATGAGCAACTAGCACCTAATCCTCTTATTAAAGCCAGCTGAAGTGTTGCTTTAAAACAATATGTCAAATGGTCATTAAAGTAGCAAACTTTAGTAGGGGAAAAATGGGGCGTGGCCAAGTGGTAAGGCAACAAGGGATTTGTGAATTTTATAGACATATATGCATGCATGTATTATGTGCATAGTGTACTCCTTGATATTCTAATCCAATTATGGAAATTGAAAGGAGAGGAATAGAGTTAAGAGGCAAAAGCGATTACACCATTTACCAAAATCTGAATCCCACAAAAATGTATCAATCAAGCAGATGGAATTGGAAATGCTACACATGGTTTTATAATGAGAGCTAGGCCTATTTGTATTTCCAGAAGAAGAGAAAGTATGGTCAAGGTAGAGTTAATTGCTTCAAAAGCGAAGAGAAACAGACAGAAATAGTTTCAATGAGTTCCCATATGCTTTTTAGACGTAGAAAAGAGAGAGATCTTTTTGTTTTGGGCTTTAGCTCATGGGACCTATGAGAGCTGGTGTGCATAAAAATCCAACACGATGGGTACAAAACAAAGAAAGAAAGAAAGAAAGAGAAACAAATAAAAAAGTGAGAAAGGAAGATAAATAAAATATGATAGGTTGGGTGGGGTTATGTAAAGTATGGACTATGGATACCCTAATGGTAGGCAGCTTTTCTCTTTTCGCTTTCTTTTCTAATTTTTTGAGTGGTGTCTAAAAGCTAATTTGAAAAGTATAGAACTCAAGACTTTTTTTTTTTTGAGAAACAGCAAACCAATACACACACATTTCGTTTAATATATTGTATGGGAGGTTTAGACCGTTTGGTAGGACTAATGAATACTCCTAGATATATGATATCGCATGTATAGTATATACAACATAGTAAGAATACAAGCAAACCAAAAAATTCTACATTTTTCAAAAGGAAAAAAAAAGAAAAAAAGAAAAAGAAAAAGAAAAAGAAAAAGAAAAAGAGCAAACCATTCTACTTTATATAACAAATTAAAAAATTATAGGCTAAAATGAAAGCTGCAACCTTTATATTCGACTAAAATTCATTTTAGTCATCTAATTTTACTTTTGTTCAATTAAGTTTACTAAGTTTAAAATTTATTCAATTCAAATCTTCTGCTCAATTCCATTAAAAAAATTTATTTGCAATTAACTAGTAAAAAAATTCATGAAAAAAATTATATAAAATTAATAAAAATAATTTCTGAAAAAGAAATATAATTCCTCATTTTTGTTAACAACAATTTTTTTAACAAAATTAGACGCAATGTCTGAATTGAATAATTTTGAAATTTAGAGGATTTAATTAAATAAAAGTAAAGTTATAAGTCTGAATTGAATTTTAGCTAAACTTAGAGGATATAATTTGTATTTTAGCCAAAATTATATTAAAAGAGGAAAAATTAAACTTTTCTAGCCTAAATTATATCACATTTTATATTTTGTCCCTTGAACTATTGAAATGCACGATTGACCACCAAAGTTATAATTTTTTTTGTACTTAACTCACTGCCATTTGCTTTGGGATTAAGCCTAACAGAATTTAGCATTAAAATACCGATTTACCCCTCCCTCCAAAACATACAATAGATGATAAATTGATTTTTTTGATGCTACATTTTGTTAGAATTAATTGAGAAAGTGACAAGAGAGGATAAAGTGTTACACGGGTTTTAGTTTAGGAGCTAATCATGCATTCTTGTGGTTCAAGGGGTAATTATAAAATGGAGTATAATTTATGGTGAAAAAGTGTAATTTCCAAAAAAAAAAAAAAAAAAAAAAAAAATTTTATTTTTTTGAATTTGTGAGTTTCAGTTAATTCAATCAGTAAAAACGTTTATCATGGAGCGGACGGCATAAATTGAATTTATATTTTATCTATTAAAAAAAAAAATTCTTAGATTTGATAGTGTATAGAGTGACACATGCATGTAATACTAAATAAAGTTATAATATTTAATTTTAACCATAAAATAAATCTATTTTAAATAAAGATGATCTTTAATACCTGTGGTCCTTAGATGGCAATACATGGCCCCAGGTTTTGTACTGCTGTTAAACAAAGGCTTAGGCTCTCATCAATGAAAAATATTTCAGTTGAGTTGAATTCAAATCCATTATTGGCTAATCTTTACTTGATTAAGTTGGTAGAATACAAGTCCAACAAGCTGTAAGCCAATTTATTATTATATTAAACTTAGGCTCTGTTTAATTCATTGTAAAATAGTTTAATACAATTTAATACAATAAGAAATTTATTAGTCTTCAACATAAATAATAATCAGCGTGGTATCGAGGAGAAGAAAATCAGGGGTCCAAATCTTCTATTTCATTTTTTCCTATACCACTTTATGCCCCACAAATAAAAACTTGACACATGGCCACTTATTTAATTAAATTTTACTCTTTTGCATTTCTTATTTCAGTTGCTTAAAATTAATATTAAAAAATAAAAAAAATAAAAAATAAAAAACAAAAAACCCAAAACATCTCACTGCCGGTCCTTCACCACAAAGTTTGCCGGCGGCACTAACAAAAGAACGCCGGCGACATCAACGCAAGCCATCCACCACCACCACCAACATTCATTTGGATTCCTATTCTTTTGTCTGATCTCCAAGGCTCTTAAGCTTTCAGCTCCTATTTTTTGATCTAGATCTGCAAATTCAGGCCACTAAGTGAAATGAGTCTCTCTGGAAGTTTGGCTTTTTATGGTTTGTTGGTTGGGCTAAAATGTTGGTAGGTCATTTTTCTGGTGGAGATCTTATGTAAACATTAGTGGGTTTTTGGTCTTTTGACTTGCTAAAACTTGTATGCGATTTGAAGAAGACAAGGAGGCAGTGGATATGGGTTACAGATTCGAAGAAGACAAGGAGGTAGTGGATATGGGTTACAGATTCGAAGAAGACAATGAGCTGGTTGTGTGGTCTGCTAGTAGAGGATAACTGCGTCGATGATGCCAAAGACTTCTTGTTAGTTCTGCGGGTGAGGATTGGTGGTGGTGAACTGGTGGCGGTAGCAATGGGAATCTGTTGTTGGGTCTTTGATTTATTTTTATCCTTTTTAATATTTATTTTAAGCAACTGAAATAAAGAAATGCAAAAAATTACTAATTTAATTAAATATGTAGACACGTGGCAAGTTTTTATTTGTGAAACATAAAGTGGTATAAAAAAAGTGGGACAGAAGATTTGGACTCGAAAATTAGCGTGACATTGATTTTATGGCTAAAAGTGTTTGGGCTATGAAGTTCTTTACCAACAAGGACTATAAAGGATTTGTAAGTAAGTTTCAAGATTGTTTGTTGAGGTGTGAGAGATGATGAGTTCAGTGAGGTGAGGGAGTAGGGGTTCAGAGAGAATGAGCCATTTCAATTAACAAGAAAGAAGAAGAAGAAGAAGAAACCTATAATATTCAAGTGTCAGTTTTGCTTTTATATACCGTTTTTTAAAACCTACTTTTCTTTTCTTTTTTTTCCTCAATTTTTTGGTTTTTTTTTTTTTAATTTTGTTTATATTTTTTACAAATATATTTTAGCACATTTTCAATTTTAAAAAAAAAAATTCTTAGATTTGATAGTGTATAGAGTGACACATGCATGTAATACTAAATAAAGTTATAATATTTAATTTTAACCATAAAATAAATCTATTTTAAATAAAGATGATCTTTAATACCTGTGGTCCTTAGATGGCAATACATGGCCCCAGGTTTTGTACTGCTGTTAAACAAAGGCTTAGGCTCTCATCAATGAAAAATATTTCAGTTGAGTTGAATTCAAATCCATTATTGGCTAATCTTTACTTGATTAAGTTGGTAGAATACAAGTCCAACAAGCTGTAAGCCAATTTATTATTATATTAAACTTAGGCTCCGTTTAATTCATTGTAAAATAGTTTAATACAATTTAATACAATAAGACATTTATTAGTCTTCAACATAAATAATAATCAGCGTGGTATCAAGGAGAAGAAAATCAGGGGTCCAAATCTTCTATTTCATTTTTTCCTATATCACTTTATGCCCCACAAATAAAAACTTGACACATGGCCACTTATTTAATTAAATTTTACTCTTTTGCATTTCTTATTTCAGTTGCTTAAAATTAATATTAAAAAATAAAAAAAAATAAAAAATAAAAAACAAAAAACCCAAAACATCTCACTGCCGGTCCTTCACCACAAAGTTTGCCGGCGGCACTAACAAAAGAACGCCGGCGACATCAACGCAAGCCATCCACCACCACCACCAACATTCATTTGGATTCCTATTCTTTTGTCTGATCTCCAAGGCCCTTAAGCTTTCAGCTCCTATTTTTTGATCTAGATCTACAAATTCAGGCCACTAAGTGAAATGGGTCTCTCTGGAAGTTTGGCTTTTTATGGTTTGTTGGTTGGGCTAAAATGTTGGTAGGTCATTTTTCTGGTGGAGATCTTATGTAAACATTAGTGGGTTTTTGGTCTTTTGACTTGCTAAAACTTGTATGCGATTTGAAGAAGACAAGGAGGCAGTGGATATGGGTTACAGATTCGAAGAAGACAAGGAGGCAGTGGATATGGGTTACAGATTCGAAGAAGACAATGAGCTGGTTGTGTGGTCTGCTAGTAGAGGATAACTGCGTCGATGATGCCAAAGACTTCTTGTTAGTTTTGCGGGTGAGGATTGGTGGTGGTGAACCGGTGGCGATAGCAATGGGAATCTGTTGTTGGGTCTTTGATTTATTTTTTTCCTTTTTAATATTTATTTTAAGCAACTGAAATAAAGAAATGCAAAAATTACTAATTTAATTAAATATGTAGACATGTGGCAAGTTTTTATTTGTGAAACATTGAGTGGTATAAAAAAAGTGGGACAGAAGATTTGAACTCGAAAATTAGCGTGACATTGATTTTATGGCTAAAAGTGTTTGGGCTATGAAGTTCTTTACCAACAAGGACTATAAAGGATTTGTAAGTAAGTTTCAAGATTGTTTGTTGAGGTGTGAGAGATGATGAGTTCAGTGAGGTGAGGGAGTAGGGGTTCAGGGAGAATGAACCATTTCAATTAACAAGAAAGAAGAAGAAGAAGAAAAAACCTATAATATTCAAGTGTCAGTTTTGCTTTTATATACCGTTTTTTAAAACCTACTTTTCTTTTCTTTTTTTTTCCTCAATTTTTTGGTTTTTTTTTTTTTTTAATTTTGTTTATATTTTTTACAAATATATTTTAGCACATTTTCAGCAAAATTTTTTTAGCAAAATATTAAATAAACTGTTCCCAAATAATGTTTTTGGAGAAGGACCGTAGTAAAAAAATATGGATGTATTATTTATTTATGGTCTATATTAGGCATATGATGGAACCCGTTGGTGGAGAGGTGAATGTTGGTTCGTCTCAACTTGCCCTTCGCCCTTGGGTTAAAAGGGCACCCCATCCACCAAGGGTGGGTAGCTATCAATATCAAATCTATATATATAATAATAGGTGAAACTGAGAGAAACTCAAATTATAATTCTAAATTAGAGTTCCAATTTTGCGTCATATGTCCTAAATTATTTATTCTTAAAAAGTTTTATTTCTTAATTTTAGAATAAAATATGGAACCATATCATAAATATTCATTCAAGTGAGTCATTAAGTACAAAAACCAAAGAATTTAGAATAGATGAATCGTAAAAAAAAAAAAAAAAAAGTGCTTTGCAATAATTTTTAAAAAAATGGACAATTTACATTTTATACCTAGTAATATCCCTAAAATTTTTTTTAAAGAGTTAACAAAATATAAAAATAACTATCAATAATATTTAAATTATATATATTATATATAAAAATTATATTATGCATCTTATTGTATATCTTTAAGTATATCCATGTATATGCATGAGGTTACAAGCTAGTTGATTAAAAGATTGAAATAGTGTTTTGACTAATCCAACATGAATACTATAATAACATTTGTAAAGGTAATTTAAAGAAATTAAACTTTTTTTTTATTTTTAGCTATATATATATATATAATACCTATTTCTTATTAATTTTTACCATTATCAAATCGCATTCATAATAGATTATAACTTGTGTACTAAATGTTTAAATCCAAATGAACCTAACTAAAATCAATTCTTCTTACATGATCATATTCTTCACCTTCTATTTCTAGCGCCTTTGACCTGCAGAAACTATCTATACCTCCTGTCACCGGCAACATCATTTCTCTTGGCCCATAGTACAAATATAATAAAGACCAAATAATTCCTTACTTTTTCTATGATCACTATATATATATATATATATATACCATAAAGGGGGAAGGGAACGCACAGCTGAAGGGAAGAGACAGAGACAGGGATGGAAATGGAAGCACAGTAATATATAACTTGAAAGTAGTGTTAGCAAAATAAGGCGGTAGAACCAGCCAAGCAGTACAACAAAATAATTCAAAGTAAATAATTCAAAAGCAATTTAGAACCGTCCAGTATGGCGGTAATCCGTCTATGGTGGCGGTAGCAACAAGTAGTATAATGAACATAATGAACATAGAGTTAACTGAAAATACTTCTTTATTGAAAGTAGAGTTAAACACTTACAGTAGTAGTAGTGAATACAAGATCTCAGAATAGATCAACAGTTACAAAGCTTGAACTAGTCCTAGTTACAAGGTTTGTAGGAACAAGGTAGTAGGTGAACAAGGTAATAGTAGGAGAATAGGTAGCAAAGAACTCTCACAAAGAAGGCTTCTAGGAAGAAAGCTCTCTCTAGGAAGAATTCTCTCTAAAA